>NC_057721.1:85155403-85184082 GCF_004010195.1 Chiloscyllium plagiosum | reverse complement strand
GGCTAATGGGGGGGGGGCTTGTGGGAAGGGGCTGGGCCGGGCCAATGAGGGGTGTTCTCTTAGCGATGGGGCGGGACCCGTGGGAAGTGGGCGGGGCCGGGTCCAGAGCCGAGAGGGCGGGGCCGAGGGGGAGGGTCCCGTGACGAGGGGGCGTGGCCCATTGCCCAAACCGTGTGAATGAGAGTGTGGAGCTGTGAGTGAGTCAATACCCAACCAATGGCGAGAGAGGATGGAGAGTGACCATTGGAGAGAGTGACTCCAGAGTGACCATTCGAGACACTGTCCTCAGAGAGTGACCATTGGAGACACTGTCCTCAGAGAGTGACCATTGGAGAGAGTGGCCCCAGAGAGTGACTGTTGGAGACACTGTCCTCAGAGAGTGTCCATTGGAGAGAGTGACCATTGGAGACACTGTCCTCAGAGAGTGACCATTGGAGAGAGTGACCATTGGAGACACTGTCCTCAGAGAGTGACCATTGGAGAGAGTGGCCCCAGAGAGTGACTGTTGGAGACACTGTCCTCAGAGAGTGACCATTGGAGAGAGTGACCATTGGAGACACTGTCCTCAGAGAGTGACCATTGAAGAGAGTGACCCCAGAGAGTGGCCATTGGAGGCACTGTCCTCTGAGAGTGACCCAGAGAGAGTGACTATTGGAGAGAGTGACCATTGGAGACACTGTCCTCAGAGTGTGACCCAGAGAGTGACCATTGGAGACACTGTCCTCAGAGAGTGACTATTGGAGAGAGTGACCATTGGAGACACTGTCCTCAGAGAGTGATCCAGAGAGTGACCCCAGAGTGACCATTGGAGACACTGTCCTCAGAGTGACCCCAGAGAGAGTGACCCCAGAGTGAGTGACCCCAGAGTGACCATCGGAGACACTGTTCTCAGAGAGTGACCCCAAAGAGAGTGACCCAGAGAGACCATTGGAGAGAGTGACTCCAGAGAGTGACCCAGAGAGAGTGACCATTGGAGAAAGTGACCCCAGAGAGTGACCATTGGAGACACTGTCCTCAGAGAGTGACCCCAGAGAGAGTGACCATTGGAGACACTGTCCTCAGAGAGTGACCCCAAAGAGAGTGACCCAGAGAGAGTGACCCCAGAGTGACCATTGGAGAGAGTGACACCAGAGAGTGACCATTGGAGACAGAGAGTGACCCTAGAGTGTGTGCCTGGAAAGCAACACACTTAAATTCCTCTCCATCCAAGCCCTAACACTAAGGCTGTCCCAGTCCATGTTTGAAAAGTTAAAATCTGCTAGTATTACAACCCTAAATATTTGCTCCTCAGTTTCCCACTGACTATTGGGGGCCTGTAGTACAATCCCAATAAGGTAAGCATCTCATTCCTATTTCTCAGTTCCTCTCAAATAACTTCACTGGACGTTCTCCTAGGAATGTCCTAAGTACAGTCACGTGACCCTCAACCAATGATGCCACAGCTTCTCCCCTCTTACCCTCCTTTCTATCTGTCCTGTAGCATCTAGACCCTGGAACATTGAGCTGTCAGTCCTGCCCTTCCCTGAGCTGTGTCTCTGTGATAACTGATAATCAGTCCCATGTTCCCAAGCATACCCTGAGTTCATCTGCCTTACCCATCCAGCCTCTGGCATTGAAGTAAATGGAGTCCTCTTCTCTATTGTACCAGCCTCAGATTTCTCTCTTTTCTCACAATTTCTTTGGGTCCCAGAAACAATTTGTTCATTAGAAGCAAACGTTTCCTTTAAACAAGTAGCCATATAGGTTACAAACAAACAGACTATGCAAGTTTAAACTAATATCTCAATTCATCTGAACAGACGGCTCCTCAAATGAACCTTTCAGGACAGAACTTAAAAACCATACGAAGCAATCACACCACTGGGGATGAAGTAAAGGTCCCGCTACAGTCCAAGAGAAAGGAAACGGGGAAATGTCAGCAAATTGCAGAGATGCACAGAAGTAACAGGATACTGATAGTGGGAGATTTCAAATTCCCAAACATTAACTGGGGCAGTCAGAGTGAAAAGTTTAAAGGGAACAAAATTCTTAAAATGCATCCAGGAGAGTGTATTAAGCCAGTCCTAGAAACCCCAATAAGACAGGGCCAGCCCTGGACTGAATTTATGTAACAGACTGGACAAGCGGTTGAAGTATCAGTGGGGGAGATTTTGCCAACAGTAATCATAACGCCATTAGATTCACGATCGATGTGTAAAAGGATAAGGGTGGGCCTGAAATCAGATCAGACACAATTCGGCCAGAGTGACCACAGAACAGATACTTTGAGGCAAATCTGTGTCAGGATAGTGGGATACATTCAAAGCAGTAATAGGGAGAGTATGGGGCTAACATGTTTCAATAAAGATAAAAGGTGGGACCACTAATCCTGTGATCTCTGGATATCAAGGTTCAGACAGGATTGGATAAAGAAGAAAGGGAGGCTTATAGCAGACAAAGGGAAGGTGATGGCCCAGTGGTATTAGCACCAGCCTATTAATGCAGAGACCCAGGTAATGTTCTGGGACACTGTTATGGCAAATGATGAAAATCTGAATTCAATAAAAATCTGGATGAAGAGTCTACTGATGAATCGATTGTTGGAAAAACCCATCCAGGCCACTAACGTTCTTCAGGGAAGGAAACTGCCATCCTTACCTGGTCTGGCCTACATGTGACTCCAGACCCACAGCAATGTGGTTGACTCTTAACTGCCCCCTGGGGAATTAGGGCTGGGCAGTATATGCTGGCCTAGGCAGTGACACCCTCATCCTGTGAATGAAGAAAAAGAAATCGGCTGAGCCAGCCGTACCCACATCCCATGAGTGCACAAACAAATGACAGCACAGCGCTGCAGATACCATGGGAGTTTGGGAGAAAAGGGACACATCACCTCTGTCAGTGAAGAGTTTGAATGCAGAAGAAAGAATAGATTGACTTCTCAAGTTCTTTTGATTTATGGTCAATGAGATCCAAATTTTGACAGTTGCAGAGCAATGAGAGATCCTCAGACCGGGTTTCAGAGTCAGTTAGCAATTAGCAGTATTTTTTTTTAAATTAATTTCATTGAGAGGAAGAACATTATAGCTACTTCTGCTTTAAGGATTATCCTATTATTGACAGAGACATTAACACTGTTCTTTCTTGTAAGCCTCTCCACAACTGCCAAATCTGGGTGAGTACTGAAAAAACAACTTCCATTCAGAGGCTGCTGCTAGGCAATCTAGCACAGATTTCAGCCTCCTCCACATCTGTTTGTCTAACAATTAAGCTATAAACCCAGAATTATCTCTTCTTAAAAGCTTTGTCAATCTTTCCATAAAATCGGTTGACTTTCATCAACAGTGAGTAAACCACTTTCTCTTTGATATTTTAGAATATTCTAGCGCAGGACAGGCCCTTCTGCCTTCGACATTGCGCCAACCTGTGGAACCAATCTGAAGTCCATCTAACCTACACTATTCCATTCTCATCCATATGCCTATCAATGACCATTACAATGCCCTTAAAGTTGGCGAGTCTACTACTACTGCAGGCAGTGCGTTCCAAGTCCCTACTACTCTGAGTAAAGAGACTACCTCTGATTTTCATCCATATGCCTATCCAATGACCATTACAATGCCCTTAAAGTTGGCGAGTCTACTACTACTGCAGGCAGTGCGTTCCAAGTCCCTACTACTCTGAGTAAAGAGACTACCTCTGATACCTGTTCTATATCTATCACCCCTCAATTTAAAGCTATGTCCCCTCGTGCTAGCCATAACCATCTGAGGAAAAAGGCTCTCATTGTCCACCCTATCTAACTCTGATTATCTTATGTCTCAATGAAGTCACCTCTCAACATTCTTCTAACAAAAACAGCCTCAAGTCCCTCAGCCTTTCCTCATAAGACCTTCCCTCCATACTGGGCAACGTCCTAATAAATCTCCTCTGAACTTTCCAGAGCTTCCACATCCAAGCGGCCGCACCAGAGTTTTGTACAGCTGCAGCATGACCTCTTGGCTCCGAAACTCAATCCCTCTACCATGCCCATGCCTTCTTAACAACCTTATCAACCTGGGTGGCAAATTTCAGGTATCTATGTACCTGGACACTGAGATCCCTCTGCTCATCTACACTACCAAGAATCTTCCCATCAGCCCAATACTCTTTATTCCTGTTGCTTCTTCCAAAGTGAATCACCTCACACTTTTCCACATTAAACTCCTTTTGCAACCTCTCAGCCCAGCTCTGCAGCTTATCTATGTCCCCCTGTAACCTGCAATATCCTTCTGCACTATCCACAACTCCACCAACCTTAGTGTCATCCGGCAAATTTACTAACCCATCCTCCGACGCCCTCTTCCATTTTCATCACCAAGAAACTACAAGATGATCAGAGGATTAGATAGACAGTGAAAGTCTTTTTCCTAGGATCATGATGTCATGATGTATGAGGGGGCATAACTTCAAATTGAGGGGTGATAGATTTAAGACAGATGTCAGAGGCAGGTTCTTTACTCAGAGAGTGGTAAGGGTGTGGAATGCCCGACCTGTAATGTAGTTAACTCAGCCACATTCGGGAGATTTAAACAATCCTTGGATAAGCACATGGATAATGATGGGATAGTGTAGGAGGACGAGCTGAGAATAGTTCACAGGTTGGTGCAACATTGAGGGCCGAAGGGCCTGTTCTGCGCTGTACTGTTCGATGTTCTAGAACTGCATAATAAATCTGTACTCAGTCCAGAAATGCCCAAACGACTTCATATTCTGGTTTCTCATTGTTGATAAATATATGTGTATTTCTAACATGTCTTCATCCTCGCAAAATGAAATGCCATTTCCAAATGCATTTCATTACAATGTAGAAATGATATGTAAATAATAAAGCCGAAGAAAATTACATTAATCCATTTTTGTTCACACTTTATAGGGATTTACACAATTTCTTCGACTAATAATCATACTTCTATAACATTGTGACGTAACTGATTCTTCATCCAGTGATCAGGAGTATTTATCAAATAATTCACTTTATTGGTATGAAGGTGTAGAGGTGTACCGTAGCTTTAAGAGAATGGAGAGTGAGCAAGGACTTAGACAGGCAAACAGAGTGCTGCAGAATTTACAATGTAACATTTGGTCCAGTAGCTAGCAGTACCTGGGTTGCTACAAGACAAAAAACAAATTCAAATTTGGCTAATCAGTTTAAACTATGCCCCAAAATACCAAATCCAATCAACTTTGAATTTGGTATTTTGTCAACACCAATGAAACGATCCAATGCTTTGGGGTATACAACCAAAAAAGAAAGAACAGTTGGGGGAGAACTGCCAAGCCACCAACACATGCAGACTACCCACACAATAACTCTCTTAAAGGTACCTTTATCAATCAACAACCTGTGAAATAGAAACCCTAAGAAGAAGAAAACACAGAGGAAGATACAAAGAGAAGATTTGACTGCTGGCTGGTTTTCAAATTTGAATTCTTGGTAATCGGAGGTTTTAATTGGACCAGTATTATAGAAGGAAAAGTAAAAGATAGGTTAGAGAAATGAGGTATAAATAGTTGTTAGTTAATTACTCTCTGTTAGACTTTTAAGTAAAAACAAAGTTGTTAATTTTTACTTTAAATAGTGATCTTTGGGATCGTTCTTGGCATCTCGAATTTTCACACATTACCACAATGGATAAATCTTTTCTGATTTAAATTAGATGGCGAAGGGGTTTACCCCATATCGTAACATAACCCTTTTGAGGTTCATTCTTTACTGTCCTTCAATATCTGAATGGTCTCACTTTTTAATGTCCATTCTTCACCTGCAGGTCTGTGAGGATGTCTCCACTTACTCAGTAAACTCCATTTTAACAGAACACCATTCAGAAACTCCACCATCATATTTAACTCTGGATCTGCTTTCTTAGCCTCAATTAAACAGAATTGTTTTTTTCATTTGAATTATCTTCGTTTTCCCCTAACATCCACTTGAAGTATCACTGTGCTCTCTGGTGAAAGACAATGTTTAGCCATTGCTCTGGTCTCTGCACATAACGGAAAAATACCTGGAACCTGTTCCTGCAAATGTTCCATTTCCTTAATCTCAATCAGACTCTGTGCAATTGTGGATGAAGCTATGAATCATGCTCCCGTTAAGTTATTACCCAGGAATAAGTCAACCCCATCCACAGATAATTTCTGTGCCACTCCCAACTATCAGAGTTCTGATTATGTCACATTTGAAATGGACTTAGTGTAAAGTTGTGTGTTTGACTGAGTGTGGCATCTAAGAGCCCCAGCAAAACTGGAATCAATCAAAATCCGGGAAATCTCTGCTGCTTAGAGTCATACTTTGCAGAAAACAAGATGACTGACATTGTTAAGAGACCAATTATCTCAGTTCCACATATTCTATTTCCAAAAATTAGGCTCTGAATATACTCTTTACAGGTAAAATACACATTTATTCAGCAGAGATTCAGGGACACGTCTTACACGTTTGAAATCATTTTAGCTGCTTCCAATGCTATCTTTCTTTTTTTGAGTATGAGAAACCTGATGTTATTTATTTATTTGTGATCTATTCTTTACCAAATTAATAATACTGAATATCCAAATTCAAATTATCCATTTCCAAACGTCCAACACCAAACCCCCAAAACCTTGTGCTGGGAAATAGGCTCATGGGTTGCATGAGAAGTTTAAATTATTTAATTATCAAAATGATCAGTTTTGTGCCTGAAGAACTCCTGCAGAGATGTACTGGAACTGAGATGACTGAGTTCCAACAACCCCATGAATTAAAACAAAATATTACTTTTCTTTCACTGCCACTGGGTCGAAATCCTGAAATTCTCTGTCAGCATTGTGGGTCACCCTACAAAAGATGGACTCAGGAAGGCAGCTCATCCCCGTCTTCTCAAGGGGTCAGTTAGGGACGGGCTATAAATGCTGGACCAACCAGCAACACCTACACCTCAGGATTGAATTTTAAAAAGCTTTCTTAAAAAAATTCCCGCTTAGCTTTGTAACATTCACAAATTTGGACATTTTACATTTGGTCCTCAACTCTGAATCATTGACATATACAGTTAGAGTCATAGAGATGTACAGCATGGAAACAGACCCTTCGGTCCAACCCATCTATGCTGACCAGACATCCCAACCCAATCTAGTCCCACCTGCCATCACCCAGCCCACATCCCTCCAAACCCTTCCTATTCATATACCCATTTTAAATGTTGCAATTGTACCAACCTCCACCATGTACTCTGGCAGCTCATTCCATACACATACTACCCTCTGCGTGAACAAGTTGCCTGTTACGTCCCTTTTATATCTTTCCCCTCTCACCCTAAACCTATGCTTTCGAGTTCTGGATTCACCCAACCCAGGGAAAAGACTATGTCTATTTATCCTATCCATGCCTCTCAGAATTTTGTAAACCTCTATAAGGTCACCCCTCACCCTCTGACGCTCCAGGGAAAACAGCCCCAGCCTGTTCAACCTCTCCCCATAGTTCAAACCCTCCAACCGTGGATTGGTCCCAAATACTGACCTTCTGGTACCTCACTAGTTTCAACCTGCAACATTTATTTTCTGTCAGAAAAATCATTAATTTTTCTAACCATCCTCCTGTGGGGGACTTTATCAAAAACTTTCCAAAAACCTATATATACATTAATTGAGTTCCCTCTGTTGATTTTAACCAAGTATTTATTTATCTATCTCAACAGTGGGTTCTAGCTTTATCCTGAAGACTGATGTAAATCAACAGGGCTACAGTTCTGGTTTTCCCCTCGCCCCTGTTTTTATGCCATTTAAAATCGGTTTTCCATTCTATAATCTACAGAGGTTTGAAACATAAATCACTGATGCATCAACTACCTCTACAGCTACCTTCTTCTAGGATGTAGACAATCTGGCTCCTGGAAACTTATCAAATTTCAGACCCACTAATTAATCAGCACAATCTCCTTAATAATGTCAATTTCCTTCATCTCCTCAGAGATACTTTTGGGAGATTTCTCAGTTAAAACAGACACAGTAATAATTTAACATCTCTACCATTTCTCTATTCCCCAATATAAAGTCTCCTGACTCCACCTGTTTCTTGGTCTGTCTTTGTTACATTCTCAAAAATATTCCCAATCCTCTGATTTCTGGCCACAGTGTAAGCATGTTCTTCTAATCTTTTACAATCCTGAATTTCCTTTGCCAAACAGGGTTGACTGATTTCTTGCTTTTTCCACTCTGAAGGTGTGTATCGTTGCTGCAAGTCGCGTAATACACTCTTCAAGAACATTCATTGCCTCTGCACCATCATTTCTTTTCCCAATAAAGCCCAGCTCCTTGGTGCATCATGTTTTCATAAACTTCCCTTATTCCAGTTTAACACCCTTTCACTCTCAAATGCATTGAAGGTGTGAGGTGCCCTGTGTGAGGCTGTCTGTGCCCCAATGTTCAGACTGACTCTTAAAAAAAATGGATTTACAGAATCTTACATGGACTCATGCAGTTTTTGAGCAAAATAAAATAATTCTGCAAGTACAAATTCACCCCACAAATTTATGTATGCGTGCAGGTGTGTGTGTGGGGGTTATGGGAGTCTGAGAGAGAGTCTGTGTGAGAATGTGAAGGGGTATGCGTCTGTGAGAGGGTGCACTTGTGTATGAGGGTCTGCGTGTATGTATGGGCTCTGTAGGAGTGTATGTCTGCACGTCTGTCTGTGTGCACGTGTGTAGTGTGACATGAACCCAAGGTCTTGGTTGAGGCCCTCCCCATGGGTACCGAACTCGGTACACACACACACACACACACACTCCTACAGACCCATACAGTCACACAGACCCTCTCTCATACACAAGCTCTCTTTCATATGCTCACACATACACTCCCACACTCATGCACCCTCTTACAGCCTTATACCTCTTTACACACACACATGCTTTCACAGACACTCATAACCTGCGACCGCGCGCGCACACACAATTATAAATTTGTGGGGTGAATTTGTACTTGCAGAATTACATTTTATTTTGCTCAAAAACTGCATGAATCGATGTAAGATTCTGTAAATCCATTTTTTGGATTAGAGTCAGTCTGAACATTGGGGCGCAGACAGCCTCACACAGGGGAGCTCACACCTTCAATGTATTACCCGGGCCGACATGAGACCAATTGTTCAAGTTCACTTGAGAATGTAACTTTAAAACGTTTTGTGATTTACATGTGAAAGAACTGAACCCAACATGGTCATTCTAAAAGATGAGAAACTTAACAAAACATCCAGGTCTTTTAGAATATATAATTTCAGTTACATCACACTGTGAATCTTTGCTATAAATTCTGTGTGTTACGATCTTATACTCCACAACCACCTGATGAAGGAGCAGCGCTCCGAAATAAACCTGTTGGACTCTAACCTGGTGTGTGATTTCTAACTTTGTTATTTTGTGATTTGGAGATGCAGGTGTTGGACTGGGGCGTACAATGTCCTTGAACTGGCTTCTCAGGAATTGCTAAGAAAACCAGCTTTTCACACAAGTTCAAAACTTCACAATGTCATCAATACAACCATCCACAGTTTATTAAAACATGTATTATACATCATTTACATCAGGAGGAAGCAGTCTTAGTCAAACAGAGCATCAAACATGTTTGTTTCCTTCCACATTCAATAAGTCACAGTTTTGGAGAAGGGACACTTCTCACGAGGAGACTTCCTGCATGAATCTTTGTACGTTCCCCCAGCAGTCAGCCCATGAGAAAGAACTATTTCCATTCATCGTGAATATTGTTTTCATTCCATAATCTAACGAGTCGAGATATACAACATCCCACAGTGTATAGCCCACATGCTGTTGCTTCACTGCCAAATTACAAGTGGTTCCTGATGACTGGGCTCTTGTTGTAGCTACCACTTTGAGACTGTGATGTCCCCATGGATGTTGCTGAAGGACAACAAGAGGTTGTTGTAAATCAACAGAACCATTCTGGGGGTTCTCAGCTTAGTCACTCACATCCATCAGTTGCTCGGTGTCTCCTTCAGAGTCACTGTCTTCATCACTCTCTGCCAATTCTGCTGGGCGTTTCATTCCTTTCTGCTGGGACAGGGTGAGTGCATACCTCATGTTGTAGCGATTCCAGTCACACCTTGAGTACACAAAACCAGCACCGTGTCAGTAGAACAACACAACAGTCAGCGCCACAGCCTGAAACCAGCAACAGCACAGCGTGCCTCCCGTTCCTTCCTCACCATCTCCCAATCCAAAACATACAACTGAATGTGAAATTTCACAAACAGAGAAAGAAATCTCCGAGAATGCAAACTAAGCGTCACACCATGGCCTCAACCACTACCCACCAATCCAGCACCCATACCCAATACCTCCCCACGCACAAATTAGATTAGATTACTTACAGTGTGGAAACAGGCCCTTCGGCCCAACAAGTCCACACCGACCCTCCGAAGAGCAACCCTCCCAACACCACGGGCAATTTAGCATGGCGAATTCACCTAACCTGCACATCTTTGGACTGTGAGAGGAAACCGGAGCACCCGGAGGAAACCCACGCAGACACAGGGAGAATATGCAAACTCCACACAGACAGTTGCCCAAGGTGGGAATTGAACCCGGGTCTCTAGCGCTATGAGGCAGCAGTGCTAACCACTGTGCCACCGTGCCGCCCAAATATTAGCCCAGTTTATAAAACGTGTTCGTCAACACCTGCAACATACTGCTCCCCACGTCGGGAGGATCAAGAATGGGAGATAGCAACTTAAAATAATTAACAGAAGATGCAGAGACATGACAGAAATCAACTTCACCTAGAGAGGGGTGAGGGTCTAGAATGTACAGTCCGAAGGCGTGGGGGAGGGGGGGGTTGACTCGAGGGTTAGGGTCTGGGGTTGTAAGGTCACAGTTTTCTTTCTTAAAGGATGTCAGTGACCCATGTGGGATTTTACAATTGACAATGGTTTCATGGTCATCATTGGAATTTTAATTCCAGGTTTTTATTGCATTAAAGTTCTGCTGTCAGTGTGGTGAGATTTGAAACCTGGGTCCCAAGAATATAACCTGGATCCTGGATTAATAGTCTTTTGATAATAACACAAGGCCATCACCTACCCTGCACGTTATCAAGACATCTTCTTGGCTGTCAAGTCTAGAATGGGGCTCAGAAGCATTACCAGGCCTCTTGCTACTTGTGGCTCAATCCAAAACTGGGTTTCACAGATAAGAGTTTGCTAAGGTTGCCCCCTCCATGTGTGAGATACTTGTACCCCTCGAGAACCCCTCGAGTGAATGCTTCCAGCATTCAATCTTCAGTTCGCTGTCTCTACTTTTAGATTTATTCTCTTCCACTTTTCTTTAAATTATTTTGAAATTTGATTTTTCTTCTACTCTGCACCATTTACATCCCACTGAGTTGTATCCACAGCATGGTGTCATGATCAGTTGTTTGTCAGCAGTGGATAAACTCAGTGGGTTAGTTATTTAAAACAGGGGTGATCAGGACAAAATGTTGCCATTGATGAAGAATCAAGAGCAAAGATTGAAGGCAATTTCGCAAAAGAAACAACGTGACACAAGGCGAAAGATTTTAATGCAGCAAGTGGTTAGGGTCTAGGATGTACTGTCTGAGAGTGTGGGGGGAGGGGGAGGTTCACTCCGGGGTTAGGGTCTGGGATGTACTGTCAGAGCGTGGGGGAGGGGGAGTGGATCGAAGGTTTTAAATGGATGACGGATTGTTATCCGAAAAGGAAGTGTGTGCCGGGTTTCGGGGAAGGGATGGGGAGTACTTGTTGCTGACCCGATGGTTAAAAGGGTGTAACGGGATATCAGAGAGTGCAGCTTTGGGGCTGTGTGTGAAGAACATAGAGGAACGTCTGGGCAGGAGCCTGCCATTGACTTACAGCTTGGACACTGTGTCAAAGTGATGTCGG
Source organism: Chiloscyllium plagiosum (assembly GCF_004010195.1). Lineage (NCBI taxonomy): Eukaryota > Metazoa > Chordata > Chondrichthyes > Orectolobiformes > Hemiscylliidae > Chiloscyllium > Chiloscyllium plagiosum. The sequence goes on along the minus strand of NC_057721.1, from coordinate 85,172,171 downwards.
ATGCTCCGCTGCAGAGCCTGGATCATTGGCAGCAACACCACTGACCTGTGGGAACAAACATACACCCACCAAATTAACCTGCACTGAGAAAGCACATTTCCAGGAACTGTAAAATCAACAATACTGCAACGGGCAATTTACCCTGAACACATCTCCGAAACTGCTCTGCAAGCAATGATACCCAACAGGCACAGTCTATTAGTGGGCACTGCCACGTGGGAATATGTGCAGGGCAGGGTGTAAGCTGGGGCACTGCAGCAGGTCTCGCGCAGTAAGGGGAGGAGCACAAGATCAAGACTGTTCCAGGTGAAGCAGCAATTTACTTGTAATTCTTTCAAAACAGTTTGCCATATTCACTGCTCCCAATGCAGTCAGTCTCCTCTCGATTGGTGAGCCGATTGGTGAGCCCAAGCACAGACTGGGCTGCCACAATTGGCTGGATAGCTTCATCTAAAGGGATTCTTGAGGTGCCAGAGGAAGGTCAGAATTAGGGGAGGGAGGAAGGGATTCATCCCTTCAAGCCCACTCCACCCAGTTACCATGATCAGGAATGATCTTATCCTGGTCTCAACTCCATTTCCCTGCCCTACTGCTCCCCATAGCCCTTAATCCCGCTTTTCATTAGAAACATATTGATTTAGGCTAGGTGCATCTGTCAGGGGTAAATGCAGAGCAATGGGGAAGGAGAATGGATCTGCACAGGTTACTCTTTGGAGGGTCGGTGTGGACCTGTTGGGCCGAAGGGCCTGTTTCCACACTGTAGGGTTCCACAGATTCACAACCCTCTCAGAGGAATGGTCTCTCCTCATCTCAGGTCTGAGTCTATCTCCTCGCACTCTGTATCTATAACCATGTGTTTGTGACTGTCCCACAAGGGGGAACATCTGTCCTACATTGACCTTATCAATCCCCTTCAGTATTTCATATCCCTCAGTCAGCTCCCCCCTCACTCTCCTGAACTCCAGTGAGTACAAGCCCAAGCTCACACGACGTCCCTTCCAGCCCCGGAGCTGTCACCATTCCCCTGTCTGGGTAAAGTTGGCAGGATGTCTCTCCCGTACAGCATGAAGCTGATCTCCCCCCAGGTACCCCACAGTCTGACTCTCACCTGGCCTTCAGCTTCTGTCCGTGGAGAGTGAGTAAGCGCTGGGCCCAGGTCAGGAAGAACTCCAGGTGCCGTGAGGTTTCCAGAGCCGAGGCAACAAACTGAAGGACTTTCTCCACATACGTCAGAGGCAGAGTTGAGCACACCAGGTCAACTGGAACACAGAGAGAGAGAGAGAGAGAGAGATGGGTGGTAAGACAGGGACAGAGCAGAGAAACTACAGACCAAAGAGAAAAGTGAGACAGAGGAGGTGCGAGGCTGACGCCACATTGTTGTGTGGTTATGAAGTTGCTCACAGTCACATCTCACAAAGATCTGAGGCCTCGCCTGTGAATACAGTAACAGTGAAGCTGGGGCAGGCAGGCGCTTACTATCAATGGGCTGTCTGATCCCAGACAGAATGCCACACAGTTAGAGGGTCAGTACTGAGGGAGTGCCACACTGTCAGAGGGTCAGTACTGAGGGAGTGCTGCACTGTCAGAGGGTCAGTACTGAGGGAGTGCTGCACTGTCAGAGGGTCAGTACTGAGGGAGTGCCGCACTGTCAGAGGGTCAGTACTGAGGGAGTGCTGCACTGTCAGAGGGTCAGTACTGACGGAGTGCCGCACTGTCAGAGGGTCAGTACTGAGGGAGTGCTGCACTGTCAGAGGGTCAGTACTGAGGGACTGCCGCACTGTCAGAGGGTCAGTACTGACGGAGTGCCGCACTGTCAGAGGGTCAGTACTGAGGGAGTGCTGCACTGTCAGAGGGTCAGTACTGACGGAGTGCCGCACTGTCAGAGGGTCAGTACTGAGGGAGTGCTGCACTGTCAGAGGGTCAGTACTGCGGGAGTGCTGCACTGTTGGAAGTGTGTGAGTGGTTACTGATCCCTGTGCAGGGTAGTTGCCTGTCGGAGATTGGTGTATACTCACTGTCTGTGTGAGGCACAGTCTCCAGAACCTCCAGGATCAGTTTGGCCTCATTCAGGCGGAGTGCCATCATGATGGCTGCTGTAAATTCCTTCTGACGTAGGACCCGCCTCACGCTGCTCGGCGTAACCTCCTCATCCAGATCGAAAGGGTCAAAGACCACACAACCATCCAGCGAGTAAAGGAGGAGCCCCTCTGTACTGGTGGCTGCCCAGCTCCTGCCTGGAGGAAGAAGAGAGAGATTTACTCTCATCACCTACACCTTATGGTGTCCCTGTCCCTGGGAGTGTTTGATGGGGACAGTGTAGAGGCAGCTTTACTCTGTATCTGACCCTGTGCTGTCCCTGTCCTGGGAGTGTTTGATGGGGACAGTGTAGAGGGAGTTTTACTCTGTATCTGACCCCGTGCTGCCAGGATATACTGGAACACTGACCTTATTATCCCTGTTATCATCCCAGCAGTTACTTGGCTCACTCCTGGAAATGAAAGATGGAACAGATGTGTCTATTCACACATCGTTATTACAATTTCTTTACTATCAATTTTATTTTGTTTCACATATTCAAATCCCTTTAACCAGACCCCCCGGGAAATCACACTGCACCTTCTCAAAGAATTATGCTTCATATCCTAATGGGTTAAGACCCTCAATTTGTTCTGAATCACTCATGACAGTAATATCTGGTATCAGAATGGCTTCATTCAGTTCAACACAGTCAGATGCAGTTTGCAGGGGCCCACATACAGACAGGCAGCTTTGGATGTGAGGATAGACCGGGTCAGAGCGCAGGGAATTGACGAGACTGCCGGCAGTCCGTGAGGGCGACCTGGCTCATACTGCTTATCTTTTCATTACTTTGATATTACAAGGAACAACAGAGTTAGACAGAAGATGGACCTTAACACTCTCATCTGAAAATGTGTTGCTGGAAAAGCGCAGCAGGTCAGGCAGCATCCAAGGAACAGGAGAATAGACGTTTCGGGCATAAGCCCTTCTTCCTGAAGAAGAGCTCATGCCCGAAACGTCGATTCTCCTGTTCCCTGGATGCTGCCCGACCTGCTGTGCTTTTCCAGCAACACATTTTCAGCTCTGATCTCCAGCATCTGCCGTCCTCACTTTCTCCTTAACACTCTCATGTTAGAAACCATTTTACAATTGGCCACATCATCTGACAGTATCAGGTCCATGGAAAGGGATGAACAGGACGCTCAGAAATGTTGGTCTTACACCAACCCCAGCAATGGCTGAGCATTTACAATAAACTGACCGTAAAAGCAGGTTGGGACCAGTTACCAGGGAGACCAGAACAATGAGAGATTTATATTGAGCCCAAAGTGCTGCTGTACAGAGAGCAGTGTGCCCCGGTCAGTGAGTACAGATTGTTCTCACACCTCGTACCTGTCGGTGAGAAGGAAAGGCATGTCACTCGGATCTCCGGCTTAAAGTGTCGTAAACTCATGTCACCTACAGTTACAGAGAGAAAGGAGAGTGTTAGTGCAAGCCTGGCACTGGCTTCACTCAGTGTTAAAACAGTGCACACTTATCCAGGTGCAGCACAGCTGAGTGAAGCTCAGTCTCAACCTGATCACTTCACCTTCATAAACAAGCCATCTAAATCAAACTACCTTCAACACAGACAGACCGCAAAAGGCACTACTACAGGGGGATCAGAGAATCTCTACAGTGTGAAGCAGGCCATTCGACCCATCAAATCAACACCAACCCAGAAACAGCCCCTGTCCCTGTAACCCCGCATTCCCCAAGGCCAATTCACCTGACCTGCACATCTTTGGAGTGTGGGAGGAAACCGGAGCACCCGGAGGAAACCCACGCAGACACGGGGAGAATGTGCAAACTCCACACAGAGAGTCACCTGGGTTCCTGGTGCTGTGAGGCAGCAGTGCTAACCACTGAGCCACCATGCCACCCATAATCATAGATCACAGCCATTACCCAGCTCCTTGTTCAAGAACTTGGAGAGAAGTCAAGGTAAGTGATTCGGACGAGGATTATAAAGGTGACATGGGTAACTGAACTCTGAAATGACAGCTCATAGCTCTCTCCTGCCCATGGCTGTGCTGTTGTACTATACCCATCTCTCTGAACCAAACTCCCTAAAAAGGAAAAATTAAAAGTACAAGCCCATATCTGACCCTCTCCGTGATTTTCCTTTCTCAGTTATTTCAAAGCAGAAGTAGGCACTTGGCTTCTCAGGTCTGAAGGACTCACGCAACTCAAAACATTAACTTTGCTTCTCTCTCCACAGATGCTGCTCGACTGAGTTATAGGGTCAGGTTGAACCGCTAGGACCTGTCTCTTTCAAGCATACAGCTGTACAGCATGGAAACAGACCCTTCATTCATGCTGAGGGGGGATCGTACAGAGGGGTAGAAGATCGTGAGAGGCATGGATAGGGTGAATACACTCAGTCAAATTCCCCAGAGTTGGGGAATCAAGGATTAGAGGGCAGCAGTTCCATGTTAGAGGGGGAAGAATAAAAGGGAACCTGAGGGGCAATGTTTTTACACAGAGGGAGGTACGCAGATGGAATGAGCTGCCAGTGGAAGTGGTTGAGGCAGGTACATCAACAATATTTACCCCTGTAAAAGGCCTTTGGACAAATACATGGACAGGAAAGGATTAGAAGGATATGGGGCAAGTACAGGCACTAGATTAACGTAGGAAGCCAGGTCAGCATGAGCAAGGGTCTGTTTCCACGCTGTATACATGCTACTTGGTTCTTTAAGTCAGCTTCACTCGTCAATAAGATCATAGTCTGACCTTGGCATCAACTCTATTTCCCGACCCTCACACACCTCCCCATTAGCCCCAACTCCCTTGTCAGTCAAACATGACACAGTCCCCATTGGTCTCTGGGGAAGACAGTTCCAAACATTAACAATCCTCAGACAAAACAAACAAAACACTTTATCCTCGCTGTTTTCAATGGCAGATGTTTCTATTGTTAAACAGTGACCTCTCCTGGTTTACAATTCTTCACAAGGGAACATGGTCTCTGGACTGACCTCATCAATCCCTACAGAGTTTGAGGTTTCAATCAGATTGCCTCTCGTTCTTTGAAAGTCTAATGGGTCTAGGTTCAGATTAACTAAACTTTCTACCTAAAAATACCTCCTCTCCCTCCCCTTACCAGGACTTAGTCAAGTGAACTGCCTTTGAACTGTTTCCAATTCCTGTGAATGTTACTGCAGTCATCAGGACTAATGCAAGAATGCCAAATTTCACACAATCACAACTGTTTACAATACCCGGGAACAGGGTGCTGATTGGTTACAGTGTTGCCATGGAGAAAGAAATGGGAAACTATAGTTTCTAGTTCCCAAGAGGTTCACCAATAGGGGAAGGCTTGAACACATACTTTTTGTTTGCAGAGAACAGGTGCCTATGTTTGAATGTGTGTCACATCCTGCAAGGATTAATGAGCCTTAACAAATTATGTTAATTAGTCTAATTCAATTTCATGTCTAGAAATAGCAGAACTGTTGGCTGTAGTTATGCCATGTGGTTAAGGAGTTCAGCTAGGATTTTACTTTTAACCTGTTTTTTTCTAATCAACCTGTTCAGAAATGTTATTACACACGCCTGAAGCAGGTGGGACTCCAGCCCAGGTCTCCTGGTCTAGGGGCAGGGACATTACCACCGCACCACAAGGGGACCCTCAGCTAGGATTTTAATGCAAAATATACCTGCTCGGCACTTGCTGAAACTATTGCCCATATTGAGAGGATAACATCGAAACAAAATTCACCAATCACAATATGCAGTCAACTAATTAATGCTGGGAAAATTCTTCAGTTTGCTGGGGGTGGAAACGATATAAAACCAGCACCCTCCCTATCATTTCCAAACTACCACCTGTACCATATCACACTGAGGCCTCACTACAGCTGTATTCCCAAACACTTTACCCTTCTTTACTCCTGGCAAGCTGATAGCCACTCCATCCTCATCACCAGCACCGTCATCGATCAGTGCCATGCTTCCAAACTCCGTCATCTTCCTGCGATCCAGGAACTCCTAAAACACAACCATCAACTTGTTAAAACATCAAACAGTGAATCTTTAAAGGCCATACAGCCCAAACTCTCCTACCACAACTGTTGGAGAACCACATTAATGCCACTGTACCCCAGTGTCAGTGTGTGTGTGGGACTGTCCCCCAGTGAGGGTCAGTGTGTGTACAGGACTGTCTCCCAGTGAGGGTCAGTGTGTGTGTGGGACTGTCCCCCAGTGAGAGTCAGTGTGTGTATGGGACTGTCCCCCAGTGAGGGTCAGTGTGTGTGTGGGACTGTCCCCCAGAGAGGGTCAGTGTGTGTATGGGACTGTCCCCCAGTGAGGGTCAGTGTGTGTGTGGGACTGTCCCCCAGTGAGGGTCAGTGCTTGTGTGTGTGGGACTGTCCCCCAGTGAGGGTCAGTGTGTGTATGGGACTGTCCCCCAGTGAGGGTCAGTGTGTGTACAGGACTGTCCCCCAGTGAGAGTCAGTGTGTGTGTGGGACTGTCCCCCAGTGAGATTCAGTGTGTGTATGGGACTGTCCCCCAGTGAGGGTCAGTGTGTGTGTGGGACTGTCCCCCAGTGAGAGACAGTGTGTGTATGGGACTGTCCCCCAGTGAGGGTCAGTGTGTGTATGGGACTGTCCCCCAGTGAGGGTCAGTGTGTGTGTGGGACTGTCCCCCAGTGAGGGTCAGTGTGTGAGGGACTGTCCAGGAAGGACGGTTAGAAACGGACAGTACAGAATGAACATTATGATATTTCAAATGCTATTAATGGAGGGTTAGACGATGGTAAGTAGAAATGATGTTGCTGTTTCCCAGGATACTTACCTCCATTGCATCCAGAGAGAGATTACACGAAATCTCAAACTTCTTCACCAGGAGCTGCTCTTTCACGTTGTAAATGCAGACAAACTTGGAATGTCCACCAGCCAGAACTGACAGGCCATCAGCTGAATAACACACCGTGGAGAATGACCTGAGAGCACAGCGAGAATATCAACAGACAGCTGCCCCCAAGTGGCAACCCCCTCAGCCCCTACCTCCAGCCCCGTCGGCACTCACTCTGGCCCCAGCAGGGAGCCGGGCCCACACCCCCAGCACTCACTGGCCCTTGGCTCTCACTCTGGCCCCAGCAGGGAGCCGGGCCCACACCCCCAGCACTCACTGGCCCTTGGCTATCACTCTGGACCCAGCAGGGAGCCAGGCCCACACCGCCAGCACTCACCGGCCCTTGGCTATCACTCTGGACCCAGCAGAGAGTTGGGCCCCACACCCCCAGCAGGGAGCCGGGCCCACACCCCCAGCAGGGAGCCAGGCCCACACCCCCAGCACTCACCGGCCCTCGGCTCTCACTCTGGCCCCAGCAGGGAGCCGGGCCCACACCCCCAGCAGGGAGCCGGGCCCACACCCCCAGCAGGGAGCCGGGCCCACACCCCTAGCAGGGAGCCGGGCCCTCACCTCCAGCAGGGAGCCGGGCCCACACCTCCAGCAGGGAGCCGGGCCAACACCCCCAGCACTCACCGGCCCTCGGCTCTCACTCTGGCCCCAGCATGGAGTTGGGCCCACACCCCTAGCACTCACCGGCCCTTGGCTGCTTGCTTGGCTGTGATCTTCTCTAGCTCCTTGCGGCCCATCTGCAGATCGTGACGTCCCTCGATGGAGCCGGTCTGCACCACGTTCTGATGATCCCAGAATGTGATCTGACCATCGAGTGTGACAGCTGCCAGCTCCTGCCCATCTGGACGGAACGCAACGTCCAGCACTACAACAGATCAATCAGACAGACAGGGGACAGGCGGCACCCGGTCAGACAGACAGGTAACAGGCAGTGCCCGGTCAGACAGACAGGTAACAGGCAGTGCCCGGTCAGACAGACAGGGGACAGGCGGCGCCCGGTCAGACAGACAGGTAACAGGCAGTGCCCGGTCAGACAGACAGGTAACAGGCAGTGCCCGGTCAGACAGACAGGTAACAGGTGGTGCCCGGTCAGACAGACAGGGGACAGGCAGTGCCCGGTCAGACAGACAGGGGACAGGCAGCACCCGGTCAGACAGACAGGTAACAGGCAGCACCCGGTCAGACAGACAGGTAACAGGCAGCGCCCGGTCAGACAGACAGGGGACAGGCAGTGCCCGGTCAGACAGACAGGGGACAGGCAGCACCCGGTCAGACAGACAGGGGACAGGCAGCACCCGGTCAGACAGACAGGGGACAGGGAAAAGACAACTACCATCAACTCTACCTGTACGCCTCATTATTTTATAAACCTCTACCAGGGCACCTCTCAACCTCTAACACTGCAGTGAAGAGAGCCCCAGCCTATCCAGCCTCTCTCTTTAACTCAAACCCTCCAAACCCAGCAGCATCCTGGGAAATCTCTCCTGAGTCCTCTCCAGCTTGACAGCATCCTTCCTGTAACTGAGCAACCAGAACTAGACACAGTATTCCAGAAGAGCCCTCACCAATGTCTTTTACAGCCTCAACATGACATCCCAACTCCTATACTCAGAGGACTGAGCAATGAAGGGAAGTGTGCCAAATGTCTTTATAACCAACCTGTCTATATGTGACACAAACATCAAAGAATTATGTATGTGCATCCCTAGGTCCCTCTGTTGTACTACACTACCGAAGGCCTTCCCGTTAACTGTATAAGCCCAGCCCTTGCTTGTTTTTCCAGATGGAGCTCCCATCTGCCACTTTTTCAGCCCATTGACCCATTTGATCGAGATCCTTTGGTAATCTTAGATAACCTTCTTAACTGTCTACTGTGCCACCGATTTTGGGGTCATCTGCAAACCTACTAACCACGGCTTCTATATTTTCATCGAAATAATTTACTTAAATGATAAACAAAAGGGGAGCCAATCCCTGGGGAACACAGATTCTGGATCAGTGGTGCTGGAAGAGCACAGCAGTTCAGGCAGCATCCAAGGAGCAGCGAAATCGACGTTTCGGGCAACAGCTGGTCACAGGCCTCCAGTCTGAAAAGCAACCCTCCACCATTACCCTGTCTCCTGCCATTGAGCCAATTTTATATCCAATTGGTAAGCTCACCCTGAATCCCATGTAGACCTAAATTTCCTAATTGGTCTATCAGGCAGAACCTTGTCAAAGGCTTTACTAAAATCCAAATAAACAATATTCATTGTTCTGCCATCAACCTTTTTGTCCTGAGAACACTGGAGGCTGGAGTTGTCAATCATAGTTCAGTGATATTACCACTTCACACTTACAACCGCCTCCCAGAGAGATCATACCCAGCCTGACATCTCTCTTTGGACACACTGTCCACCTCTCGCTCAGGGAGGTAGCTATAAACTGACTGGTATCTCTCAGCCATCCCCCCTCCTCTCTCAGGGAGATATCTGTACACTGGCTAGTGTCTCAGACACCTGTTAGGCTGGTACATTGACAGGTATCTCTCTACCCACGAGTAAACTGCACAACAGCTACAACAAAAACTGTTGCCTCACCATCTGAATTCAGGACAAGAGTCTCTTTGGTGCTCCAGCTGTCGAACATATCCCATAATTTCACTGTTTTGTCCCATGACGCACTAGCCAGGAGTGTGCGTGATGGGCTGAAGCTCAGATTACTAACTGGAGCCTCATGCCCTGCCAGCACCTGTGAAGGCAAGATTTAAACAGTAAGAAGCAGTTTACTGAGTGAATAACACAGGGACCTGTCTGACCCAGCACCAAGCTACAGCACTCAAACAAGCAACACCTCTGTCCCCATTCTCCTCTCTGTGTCCAACAACATCACCCCAACATTCCTAATCCTTACCGAAACATTAGGGAGGGAGACACTGAAGGAACGGCGATATATTTCCAAGTCAGGATGGTGAGTAGTTGGAGGGGAACTTGCAGGGGGTGGTGTTCCCATGTATCTGCTGCCCTTGTCCTTCTCAATGGAAGTGGTTGAGGGTTTTGAAGGTGCTGTTTGAGGGTCTTTGGTGCATCTGCTACTGCGTGTCAGCGGTGGTGGGAGTGGGTGCACAAGGCTGCTCAACCCTGGCATCCACTGTACATCTGAAGAAGTCATTCCGGTTTTGAAAGGTTAACTCTGCTTTCTCTCCATAGATGCTGTGAGACCTGCTGAGTTTCTCCAGCACATTCTCTGTGCCTGTTCCAATTTTCCCTCCCTCCCTGCCTCCACCAGTGATGCTCAGTAGCAGCCACTCTCCATCCTGACTTGGAAATACATCACTTCTCCTCTCCTTCCAGATCCTGCTGGGAGGGTCAGGGTGTTGTTGGGGGAGACTGGTGGACTGAGGACTGGCGACAGATGACAGAGGCTGCAACTGCTGTGTGTCTGGGTGAGATAGGTCAGGCCCTGCAAGTGGTTAGCACTGCTGCCTCACAGCGCCAGAGACCCGGGTTCAATTCCCGCCTCAGGCAACTGTGTGTGGAGTTTGCACATTCTCCCCGTGTCTGCGTGGGTTTCCTCTGGGTGCTCCGGTTTCCTCCCACAGTCCAAAAATGTGCAGGTTAGGTGAATTGGCCATGCTAACTTGCCCGTAGTGTTAGGTGAAGGGGTAAATGTAGGGGAATGGGTCTGGGTGGGTTGCTCTTCGGAGGGTCGGTGTGGACTTGTTGGGTCGAAGGGCCTGTTTCCACACTGTAAGTAATCTAACCTAATCTAAACAGAGACGGAATTCATTCAGGAGCAGCAGGAACAATAGGCCATTCGGCCCATCCATCTGTCATTCAATATACTATTGCATCTGATGATCAAACTCAGCAACCTGTTCCAGCTTTCTCTCTGTACAGACAGCAGAACATCATGGATCTTGTGCTGAACAATCAATCGCAAACTCACCTCCAGTAAACGGCCAGTTTGCATTGACCAGACAAATACTTCAAAGGAATCCTGTGAGCCAGCGCACACAATCTCCCCACTCATATCCACAGCCAGACTGGTGAACTGAGTGGGTCGCGGTGATGTGAACGTTCGGAAGTTTCGATACCTGTGGAAACACAAAGGGAAATGTTCACTCAGCAACGTTATCCCAAACTGTCCCACCAGCTACATTATCAACCGGCAACAGGAACAATCCCATCCCTAAGAGCACCCAGCCACCAACCCCATCACAAATACCCACAAACACACCAACCCCAATCCCAAATACATCCCCAAAGATAGCAGTCCCTTTCCAAATACACCCAATGACCAGCATTTTTCCAGACAAAACACAGACTGTGCGACACCCACATTGTCCACAAAAATCACCCTGAGCTCCCAGCTGCCTGCCACTTTAACACCCCACTCTGTTCCCCGGCCAACATCTCTGTCTCAGGCTTGCGGCAGTGCTCCAGCAAAGCTCTGCACAGGCTGGAAGAACAACACCTCATTTTCTGCTTGGGAATTCTATAGCCTTCTGGACTCTATTATAGAGTTCGTCCGCTTTAAAGTTTGAGCACCTTCTCCCATGTTGTTACCCCATACCCGCACAGTGGGCCCTGTCATCACATGGGCTGCTATCACAGACAACTCGCTGTCAGCCACTAACGGTCCCCATGAGCAGCTATTCACTCCCCTAGATTGACATTTACCCCTTACAAACTGTTTCTCTCTCTGGGTTCCACCTCCACCCATCATTTACTCCTCGCTCACCCCTTCCTCAGCATTATACCAACCTTTCCCAAGCACCATCAGTTCTGAAGATGGGTTACTGGACCTGAAATGCTAACTCTGCCCTTCTCTCCATGGATGCTGCCAGTCCTGCTGAGTTTCTGTTTTTCCTTCAGATGTATTCACCAGCCTGGGTTGCTGTGTACACGCGCAGGGGGAACATTACCTGCTGCTAACAAGGACTCACCTGTGAAGGTCAAATGCTCGCACTGTCCCATCCAGAGAGGCACTCAGCACCACAAAACCTGTGGAGTTAAAGGTCACTGCAGTGACAGCGCTTGTGTGTTCAGTGAAGGTCACAATACAGAAACCACTGCTCGTGTTCCAAACTTTCACCTGGGGGTAGGCCAGAGATCAAAGGTCACTCACAATGAACCGTTCCCACACTGACATTTAACACACGGACCAACTAACAGAGGGGAGGGATCAATAAATATAGGCCAATGGTAACAGAGAGAGCATGGACCTCACTCTGCATCAACCCCACCCCCTCCACACCCCATCCCTGCCAACCCCACCCCCTCCCCACCGTGGAGCAGCAAGGTTGAGAGGGGTCCTGATGGAGGTGTACATTTTTCTGAGGGGCATAGAGAAGGTGGATAGGAAGGCACTGTTTTCATAAGCAGAGGGGTCAGTAACCAGGGGACAGGAGAAGGGTAAGAGGAGAGCTGAGGAGGATGTTGCTCGCTCCAAGCAGAGTCACTGCCTGAAAGGGTGATTGAATCAAAGTCTCGGAACATTTAAGCAATACTTAGATATTCACTTGCATTACTATAACCTTCAGAACTATGGCCGAAAGCTGGAAATGGGTTTAATGTAGTCAGATCTTTGCTGACTGGTGTGAACACAATGGGCTGACCACTCATAACCCCAGCATTTTAATAATTTACTTTAAATTGCATTAGCTTTCAGTGTGCGCAAGGATAAACAGTCACTCAGTAAAATGATCCCATGGCGATGTTCCGAATTAAGTGCAGTTCTCCTTTCCGAGAGGAGACTGATTGAGTAGAGGAGGTCTCACCTTGCCGTCATCTCCCCCCGTGGCGATGTACTGAGCATCTGGAGAGTACGACAGTGTGACCATGTTGTTGAAGTGCCCTTGTTGTTTGAACACATAAGACTCACTCTGCCACTCCCACACCAAGAGCTGCCCCAGACCTGAAACACACACAAACAATGTGGCTTTACCCCTTCAATCCAACAGAGACATACGACAGCAAACGCCTTCTATCATCAATCCCAACCATCAGCAGGCTTCCAGCAGCACCCAACCCCTGAATCCCACATCCTCACCTTTCCCCTAAATCCTTTCCTTTTCACCATCTTGTTGCTTCCCAAATTAATTCCCATTTTCCCCAGAACCTTCTCCTGGAATTCCTCCAATCAGGATTCCACCCTTGCCCCAGTTCTGAAGCAAATCTGAGCAAAGCCACCAACAACATCCTGCGAGTGCGACAGGGCAAATGATTACTCATCTTTCTCAAAATATCTTTAGCCTTTGACACAGTGACCACACCATCCTCCCCCAACCCACCTTCACCATCGGCCAACTGGCTGGGGCTGCATCAACCAGTCCCATTCTCACCGCGCAGCCAGACAATCCCACATAGACTAACAGAAGCCAGCCCTAACTCAGCGCCACCTCCATTAAACAGGCTATTTATCTGACATTGGATAAGCAGAAATGTTCTTCAATTATAAATTAGGAAGACTGAAGCCATTACTTTCAGGAGAAAGTGAGGACTGCAGATGCTGGAGCTCAGTACCGAGAGTGTGGTGCTGGAATAACACAGCCGGTCAGGCAGCATCCGAGGAGTAGGGGAATCTCAGCCTGACCTGCTGTGCTTTTCCAGCACCACACTCAGGCCATTACTTTCAGTCTGCTATCAATTTCAGTTCCTAGCAACAGACTCCAAGCCCCTGTTGAGGGTGACCAGGGTGTCTTATCCGAACCACAGCCAAGATCCTGAGCAAATTCTGTCAGTCACAAAGACCAAACTCCATAATGTTGTCGGATCCTGATGTCAATTAAAACCGAGAGTGTGTTCAGAAGCAGAAAGCAGTGAAAGGCAAATCAGGTTGGAAGCAGAAACAGGGTCCAGAGAGGGACTGGATTCTACAGGGAACATGAAAGCTCACCCACACAGCAATGGGTGGGGGGGTTCTGGGGTGGATCAGGGTCATCGTGACAACTGGCTGGGAACCGGGCCTGGGAACAGGGTCTGGAGCTGGGAACCGGGTCTGGGAACAGGGTCTGGAGCTGGGAACCGGGTCTGGGAACAGGGTCTGGAGTGGGGAACCGGGCCTGGGAACAGGGTCTGGGAACGGGAAACCGGGCCTGGGAACAGGGTCTGGAGCTGGGAACCGGGCCTGGGAACGGGGAAACCGGGCCTGGGAACAGGAAACTGGGTCGGGCCAGATAATCAAAGGGCAAAAGAAAGGAAATAAATATAACTAAGTTGAGATTTAAAAAATGCTTCAGAAACTAATGGGATACACCCCCCAGGCCGAATGGAAACACCCTCGGTTATTAAAGGAAGTAGCTACAGAGATAGTGGATGCACTGGGAGTAATTTTTATTAGTGAGTTTTAAGAAGATTTGTAGCTCAGGTTGAGGTTCTGGATGTAAGTGAGCTGGAAGGTTCATTTTCAGATGTTTTGTCACCATACTAGATAACATCTTCAGTGAGCCTCCGAATGAAGCACTGGTGGTGTAGCCCACTTGCTATTTATATGTTCGAGTTTCCGAGGGGTGGTGATGTCATTTCCTGTGTTGACATAATTTCCTATGATGTCCTTTCCCTTTTTTTTCTCAGGGGGTGGTAAATATAATCCAAGTCAATATTTTTGTTGATAAGAATTCCGGTTGGAATGCCATGCTGCTAGGAATTCTCGTGCATGAGTCAGTTTGGCTTGTTCTAGGCTGGATGTGTTGTCCCAGTTGACTGGGATGTCACCACAGGAAATGACATCACCAACCAAAGGAAACCCAAACACATGAATAGAAAGATGGCCACGCCACCAGTGCTTCATTCAGAGGCTCACTGAAGATGTTACCTAGTCTGGTGACGAAACATCTGAAAATGAACCTTCCAACTCAACGAGCAAACCTATATCCAGAACCTCAACCTGAGCTACAAATCTTCTCAAAACTCGCTAAGGTCCTGGGGATTTATCCATCCTTTAAGATTCTGGAAAAGTCCCATTAGATTGGAAAACTGTAATCATTTTATTCAAGAGTAGAAGGTGAGCGGAAGGCAATGTGTGGCATGAATTAAAACATGACCTTTTCAAAAGGCTTGATCTTTAATTTACAATTGTAGAAAAATGCACTAATTAGTTTCCTTACAGAGGAGATAGTATTTAATGTAACCAACTGCCTTAATGGCAGTTACATTTGCAATTAATTTTTCTAATACAACATGGCTTTTTGTTTCACTTATTAACATTTAATCATATTTATGAATTCAATACTGTTGCAAACCTTACAATGAAAAATAAAATGTCAACAGTGTTTTAATTAAAAAAAGGCCCATGCTATAGGAGGGAGGATGTTAGCATGAACAGAGGTTTGGCTAACTAATAGAAGACAGAGAGCTGGGTTAACGGGGTTTTTGCAAAATGGAAACCTGTAACTAATGGGAGTGCTACAGGGATCTGTGCTGGGGCCACAATTATTCACAATATATAATAATCATTAGGATAACAAATGTGAACACACCATTGCCAAGTGCTACTGACAGACGGCACTAAAACAAGTGGGAAGGCATGTGGCTGTGATGACACGAGATCGAGACAAGTGACTGGGCAAAGGTTTGTCAGCTGGAACATAATGTGGCGAAATGTGAGGGAGTACAGAGAAGCCTAATATTATTTAAATGAAGAAAGAATGCAGAAAACTATAAAACTTACACCTTCCAATGTGAATGCTCCCTTCAGTCTGGGGCAATTGTGCATAATATTCAAGATGTAATTTCATCAAATCCCTGTAAAACTCTTCTAATAAAGACCATTTAGTGTCCTGATTGGAAGGTGTTCCAGTGAGCTTGGTTTCAGTGTACAACAATTAAATCCCTTTCAACATCAAGTTCTACCCATTAAAAACAATTCTACTTTTCCATTTGACACTGAAGTGAATCTTCTCACATTTGCCTTCCTGCAGCCTCTCCACAGTGGTGGACAAACCCACATTGGTACGAGAAATCATAGTTTGAAGATATTAGGAGGAAGGTACAAAAGAGAGGTCAGAGGTAGTTGAGAAAGTATGGAATGTGTTGCCAGCTGTGGTGGTGGAAGCAGAGGCATTGGGGACATTTAAGTGTCTGCTGGACATGCACATGGATAGCAGCGAATTGAGGTGTGCGTAGGTTGTTATTATATTTTACATTAGGATTAAATCTCGGCACAACATTGTGGGCCGAAGGGCCTGTTCTGTGCTGTACTTTTCTATGTTCTATGCTCTGTTACCCTCAGTCTCTGCAAAACCTCACAAACACTCCCTCACCTGGACATCCAAATGCGATCCAGTCCCCGGACACATTCACAGAAATGGACTCGATCCTTTGGTCTGAAATACTGGAAACAACAAGAATTAGGAACTGGAACTGTCAGAGAGATGTCACTGCCTCCCACCCCAGATTCATCACCATGTCAGTCCCCAGGCCCGTGAGGGGGAATAAAGCAGTGACGTTCAGCTCCCTGACAGTGACCAACCCCTCAGTACTTTCCCGCGCTGTTTACACTCTCCCCCACACCCTTGAAGACCACCCTAATCCACCCACAGATACTGACTGGGAGATCAATGGGGCCTCCCGGTTTACTGCCCTCTCACTGCACATCCCCGAAACCCTGGGAGTTTACCTGAGCGAGTGGATGAGGTTAAACTCTGGCAGCTCATGGAGGTGAAATATTCCTGAAGCAAACCCCGTGACCAGGAGGTGGGTTTTCTTGTGGTAGGCAGCAGCTGTCAGGTCATTGAAATCCTTCTCTTTATTGAAATAATGCCTTAAAAAAAAAGGTTGGAAAATACTGAGACTTAAGTCGGGGAGCGGGGGAACAGTCTTTCAGTGACAGGAGAGAGGGACATTGAGAGACATTCGGAAG
>NC_057721.1:85154406-85155381 GCF_004010195.1 Chiloscyllium plagiosum | reverse complement strand
GAGACAGACAACAAAAGAGAGATAGACAGTGAGGAGGGAGAGTGTGGGCATGAGAGAGAGAGCACGCAAAAAGGTGGAATGGAGAGAGGGAGGGATTGGGACCACCACAGACAAATGTAGAGCAACAGAAAAAAATGACAGACACATTGTCAAAATGTCAACGACAAACCAGGGTGTATCTGGAACATTTCTTACTTGCCAACAAGAGAATATTTCACTTTCCCAATCCTCTCTTGCTCTGATTCTGCTTTTCCCTGAATGATATCTGCACTCTGCCCTTCGAGTTCTTGACTTTGATCAGTCTGTGTTTTGTCCTTGCTCTTTGGGAATTGGCGCTGCAGGCCCTCAGGCTCTGTATCACACTGCCACACACACAGGGTAGCATCTCGACTCAGCGTGTAGATCTGCAGCAAAACATATCTCCATTCAAACTGAAAGCAACCACAGCAAACCCACCCCAGCCAGCAGGAAGCACTGCACACTCACTGGCAACTCCACACCATCACCCTACTGTGGGGTCAGGGGTCAGGCTGGGCTCCCAGGGGTCAGGGGTCAGGCTGGGCTGCGCAAGGGGTCAGGGGTCAGGCTGGGCTGCGCAAGGGGTGCCAGTGAATATCTCCAGCAATGGAGGGGGGAATGCAAACCCCGTTGGGATGGAGCAGGAGTAAGGTGAATGCAATCAGGAGTTACTCACGTCCAAACTCTTCTCTTCAAAAAAGCAGGAAACGATGGTGTCTTTGTGCCCACTGAGTGAGTAGTAAATGAGATTGACCCAGCGCTCAGCGCCAAACACCCAGGTACTGCTGTCCATGCTGCCAACTGCAAAACACCTGGAGCACACATTCCCCACATCGTCAATCAGAGCCCAGGGAGATCACTCCCACCCCACCGCGCCCCTCCCCCTCCCCGCGCACCCCTCCCCCTCTCCGCGCACCCCTACCCCACCACCTCCCTGCGCCCACCTCCCCGCGCACC
>NC_057721.1:85149062-85153392 GCF_004010195.1 Chiloscyllium plagiosum | reverse complement strand
CCCTCACACATCTCCGTGCACACTCCGACCCCACCCCATAACCACACACCCCTCACCACACACCCCTCCCACTCCCCCATAACCGCACTCCCTCCCTGCCACCCACCACGTGCCCCTCCCCTACCCTCCCTCACCGCACATGCTGCTCACAGGAACACCCCCACCAGCACCACATCCTCCTCAGCGGAAGCCCCAGGCCGTTGCTGAGACAAGTGTCCCAGTGGACAGTGAATACGTGATCAGTTTGACAGGACCAGGAGGGACCAGTTCGCAGCCATGGCGCTGACCCTGTCTCTACTACCAGCTGTCAAGGAGGTGAAAGGGGCTATATCAATGAAGCTTCCTCTTACTTTGAGTCATCAGTCCAGTCGATGCATGTTGTCTCATCGTAGGGTCCGAAGTAGGTCTTGTCCAGCACGAAGGGGTTAAACTCCCTGCTCTTGCCAGGAGCATGATACATCAGAACAACGTTATTCTTACTCACAACAAACTTCCTGTCAACAAAGACCGAGAGACCAGGTTACACATGGGACCACAGGGGGAGGGGGTCAGACACAGCCGTGCCAAGCTGTGATCAAATGGAGGCCAGTGGGGATTATTGGCCATTACCTGCCATCAGGCGAGAAGCTGATACTGTGAACCCGGGCGTGGAAGTGAAATCGATGCAGCACAGCTTTACTGATCAGGCTGACCAACAACCCATCACCATCTGCAAACAAACAGAGACAGACAGCCACTGGCATTACAGGGCACACCATACACAGGCCCAGGGAGGGAGGGATGGTGAGGGTGGGGAATGGCAACGGGGACACAGAGTGTTAGGGAAAGGGGGGGGAATCGGGATGGGGAGTGTACAGGATTACAAGAGGGTGTGAGGGTACGCAATCCTCTTACCTTCATCGATAAGGATTGCGAGGTGTCCATCGGGAGAGTGCCCAACACAAGCAATGTTCCGCTGAGCAGCCAAAGGCAATGTCTCGGCCTTGTTGCTGCAAGAAACCAATGGGGGTCACAGGAGGGTCACACCAAACACATACACAACACCAGGCCCTCCCTGATGGAGCCCTCCCCAGTGTCAGATACACACCCACACTCAACATGCACTGAGACACCATCACCACAAACTCCACCAATACACACACAACCAAGGCTGCGGCACTGCACAAAAATATTTCCTCAGTACTGAGGGAGTGCCGCACTGTCAGAGGGTCAGTACTGAGGGAGTGCTGTACTGTCAGAGGGTCAGTACTGAGGGAGCGCCGCACTGTCAGAGGGTCAGTACTGAGGGAGTGCCGCACTGTCGGAGGGTCAGTACTGAGGGAAAGCCGCACTGTCGGAGGGTCAGTATTGAGGGAGCGCCGCACTGTCAGAGGGTCAGTACTGAGGGAGCGCAGCACTGTCAGAGGGTCAGTACTGAGGGAGTGCCGCACTGTCAGAGGGTCAGTACTGAGGGAGCGCCGCACTGTCGGAGGGTCAGCGCTGAGGGAGTGCCGCACTGTCGGAGGGTCAGCGCCAAGGGAGTGCCGCACTGTCGGAGGGTCAGCGCCAAGGGAGTGCCGCACTGTCGGAGGGTCAGTACTGAGGGATTATGGGTGCTCTCTCTGTTGTCTTTGCTAATAGCCATAAAAATAGAACCATGAATACTTTCAGTTTGCTGAAGACCGAATTATCAAGGTCCTTCCTTATCTGGTATCTGGTGCCCTGGCTGCTTTTAATGTGTCCTTCTATTTTTAATGCTTGCTAATTGAGAACGGACTATTTTAAAAAACATAGTGTTCCAAAGATTGCTTCAGGTAGAAAGTAACCTGGAATCATTGCAAGCCTTGTTTACATAGCTGCTTGTTCAAGCAAGTTTGTGAAGTGTGGTCTGCAGACGCACTGGAGCTGGGGAGTTGTGTACAAATGGAGTTTTGGTTTGATAATTGGTTACTACTCCACAAACCAATCTGTTACCCTTCACTCGAAATCAAGGCCCACCCTTCACAGAGATTTCATAAAAGTTAAAGATTCTGAAATAATACACAAAGATTCCTCAACTTGCCTGATTTACAGACCCAGGCTGTGAAAGCATAGACCAGGTTTCTGTACTTTAATAAAATTCATTATAAGTCATTCGAGGCGGTGATAGAAATTTATATCACAGAAAAAGTACCTTCAGCCCAGTACATCAGCACTAGTCAAATACAACCACCTAACAATTCTAGCCCCATTTCCCAGCACTCAGCCCACCATCTTATTTGCCTTAGATCTAAATACTTCTTAAACAATGAGGGTTTCTGCCTCGCCCAACATTCCAGGCAGTGAGTCCCAGATTCCCACCAGCCCCTGGGGTGTAAGGGTTTTTCTTCCCAGCCTCTTCCCTTAAATCTCTGTCCCCGGATACTGGAGCAGGATGGCAGAGAAGCAGTGTTCTGACCAGCACAAGACTCACCTCAGAAACCACTGAACCCCCTTGCTCTGTCCACTTCCTTCTTGTTCACCCATCGAGGGTCCGTGTAAGGGGAGTTTCTAACGGAATTACAGTTTCAGTTTGTAATGTTGCATGATGACTGTTTATACCTTTATACATTTAGCTAGAGTCTAATTACTTGTAATAAAGAGATTCTTTTCCATTAAGTCCAGAATCCTGGGTCATGTTTTCCACCTGGGGTTCAGTTATGGTTACCTGGGTCACTAACACATGGCAGCTTGTGGGAGCTTACTGTGTCACCGCCCCTTCATTACAACTTCACAAAGGACTTGCTGGAGAGACTCAGCATTCTCACTTCTTCAGAATTGGTCACTGGACACACAACATTACACTCTTTCTCTCTATGGATGCTGTCTGACCTGTTGAGTTTCTCTAGCAATTTCTGATTTTGTGTTTCAGATCTCCAGTTCTGTTCCACTCACAAAGTACTTGTCTGGTTGGAAAGGTCTTTGTCACATCCTTTAGGTTGTGTAAAGGTGCTAGAGAAATACAACTTCTTTGGCTGACTGAGCCGGATCTCCCAGTCACCTGTCTACTGCTCTCCAATTCCCCAAACTCACTTTTTCAGATCAAAGACCGTGACGCGATTTCCAACTGGACTGATGACAGAGTTTCCATCTGGCGAAAAGCTAAGGTTTCCATGGCGGTAAACTGTCCCCAGTAGGTTCGAGAACTGATGGGAGTAAAACACAAAGGTCAGTGGGAGAGCTGCAGAGAGTCCCTGCACACCTCCAGGAGAAACAGCAGGGAAAGCAGGAATAAAGAGCCCCAGGCCATTACCATTCACTGTATAAATATCTCTCTCTTCACGTCCCTACCCCAGCCAAACCTCCTCCCAATCTGCCAGTCCCTGTACTGTCAGCTCAGGGAATCAATTTTTTTATTGTACACCTTATCCATAACAAGTTAGAACCATGTCTATCTCGAACAAAGCTTCCCTCAATCTCCATTCATCCATGGAGACCAGCTCTCCATCCCAACCACTCGTCCCTAAACCATTCCCTGAATTTCCTCTACACCCTGTCAAGGACGTCCCTCTGACACCACAGAGACCAGGAAGGTCTGGAAAGGATGTCCCCTCTCGTGGGGGAATTTAAAACTAGGTGAAACTGTAGATGCTGGAGATTAGAGTCAAGATTAGATAGTGTGGGAAAAGCACAGCAGATCAGGCAGCATCCGAGGAGCAGGAATGATAAGGGCCTTTGCCTGAAATGTTGATTTTCCTGCTCATCGGATGCTGCCTGATCTGCTGTGCTTTTCCAGCACCACTCTCAACTTGAATTTAAAACTAGGGTTCACCAATTAAAATAACAGGTCACCAGTTTAAAACAGAAACAAGGAAACATTTGCACTGAGGAGACTGGGAGTCTGTTCCTGAACAGATGGTGGAAGCAGAGCCTCTGAATATTTAAGAGAGAAATAAACAAATTATTGATCACCGAAGAGGTTACAATCAGATCAGCCACAATCTTACTGAATGGTGCAGCAGCTCCGAGGGGCTGAATGGCCTGCTCCAGTTTGATGTGGTTGAAATAATTGGTTAAATGGAGATTCAGGGAACCTCTGGGGACATGGGGATGGTCTCTCCTGCAATGAACCAGCACAGGAATGACGGGCCGATTGGCCACCTCCGGTGTGCAGTGGGGAACGTGAACCTACCCCCTCACCCAAACCCCCTCCCATAGCCAGGGGGACCCTCAGAGGGAAATCAGAGCATCCCTGCAGAAAGGAAACAGGCCATTCAGCCCATCGGGTCCACACTGACCCTCTGTAAATCATCCCAACCCCCTCCCCCCCAAACTCCCCATGACCCTGCCCACGCCCCCTCCCCCTCCTCCTCCCCCTCCCCATCTCAACATC
>NC_057721.1:85144005-85144971 GCF_004010195.1 Chiloscyllium plagiosum | reverse complement strand
CTCCCCCTACCCCCAGAGACAGACAGGGACACACACTCCCCCCACCCCCCTCACCCTGAAATTAAATTTCATTCTTTTTCCTCTCGATCTTCCCGCGTGGCCGCTTCACACCGAATTCGTCTCCTCGGTTGCACTTCCGCCCTGCAATGACGCACTTCCTTCGGTCCCAGTTCATTTCCGCCCCGCTATGACGCACTTCCTCCAGTCCCTGTTCATTTCCGCCCCGCTATGACGTACTTCCTCCGGTCGCAGTTCATTTCCGCCCAGCAGTGACGCAATTGCTTCGATCCCGGTTCATTTCCGCCCCTCTATGACGCACTTCCTCCGGTCCCCGTTCATTTCCGCCCCGCTTGACGCACTTCCTCCAGTCCCTGTTCGTTTCCGCCCCGCAGTGACACTGCCCCAATAAACCATGAATCTGTGGCACGTTGATGTTGTTGGGTTTGAGGCCAGTCAGCCCGTTCACTCTGCTATCCCATTCAATAAGCTCATGGCCTTTCCTGCCTTTTCACCAGAACCTGTCGCCCCAGTCAGACAGGAACCTGACACAAACAATACAACCCCATTGTCCTGGAACCTACAACCGAAACAAAATGCTGGAACATCTCAGGGGGTCGGGCAGCACCGGTAAAGGAGAGACGCTTCGGGTCCAACTGACCCTTTGTCAAAGCTGTGACAGGGGCTCAGTTAGACCCGAAATGTCTCTCCTTTACCGGTGCTGCCCGACCTGCTGAGATGTTCCAGCATTTTCTGTTTTGGTATCAAAAAGAAAGGCTGACAATGACATTTAACAATGTATTAATATTACACAAGTCGTGCTGCACTTTAGATTAGATTACATTAGATTACATTACATTACATTACAGTGTGGAAACAGGCCCTTCGGCCCAACAAGTCCACACCGACCCGCCGAAGCGAAACCCACCCATACCCCTACATTTACCCCTTACCTAACACTACAGGCAA
>NC_057721.1:85136582-85143433 GCF_004010195.1 Chiloscyllium plagiosum | reverse complement strand
GTATGGAATGAGCTGCCAGAAGAAGTGGTGGAGGCTGGTACAATTACAACATTTAAAAGGCATCTGGATGAGTATATGACTAGGAAGGGTTTGGAGGGATATGGGTCAAGTGCTGGCAAATGGGACTAGATTGGGTTAGGATTTGTGGTTGCCATGGAAAAGTTGCACTGAAGTGTCTGTTTCGGTGCTGTACATCTCGATGACTCTGACTCTAAGTCACCCATTATTAGTGTCTCCATCTTAGATCCTTGGTAAGGAAATGCTAACTTTCCTGAATGACCAATGGAGTGTAATATCTTCTCGCTGTTCAATGAGGGACCACCACATTCTTGAATTAGACATCAAACAGTGACAACTTTCACCTTTATTCAGTAACAGCCAGGGTGTGTTTGTTCAAATTAAACAATCTGATGGAATCTGCTTCTGAGAACAGACAGCGGTCTCATCTTTCAAGGGGCAATAGATTTATAGTCAGTGAGTATCACTGCACCATAGGACATAAGAGTAGAATTAAACAATAAACAATAGACAATAGGTGCAGGAGTAGGCCATTCTGCCCTTCGAGCCAGCACCACCAATCATTATGATCATGGCTGATCATCCTCAATCAGTATCCTGTTCCTGCCTTATCTCCATAACCCTTGATTCCATTATCCTTAAGAGCTCTATCCATCTCTTTTTTGAAAGTATCCAGAGAGTGGGCCTCCACTGCCCTCTGGGGCACAGCATTCCACACAGCCACCACTCTCTGGGTGAAGAAGTTTCTCCTCATCTCTGTCCTAAATGGCCTACCCCTTTTTTTAAGCTGTGTCCTCTGGTTCGGCACTCACCCATCAGCGGAAACATGTTTCCTGCTGCCAGAGTGTCCAATCCTTTCATAATCTTATACATCACAATCAGACCCCCTCTCAGTCTTCTAAACTCAAGGGTACACAAGCCCAGTCGCTTCAGTCTTTCAGCGTAAGGTAATCCCGCCATTCCAGGAATTGACCTCGTGAACCTACGCTGCACTCCCTCAATAGCCAGAATGTCTTTCCTCAAATTTGGAGACCAGAACTGCACACAGTACTCCAGGTGTGGTCTCACCACGGCCCTGTACAGCTGCAGAAGAACCTCTTTGCGTCTATACTCAATCCCTCTTGTTATGAAGGCCAGCATGCTATTAGCCTTCTTCACTACCTGCTGTACCTGCATGCTTACCTTCATTGACTGGTGTACAAGAACACCCAGATCTCTCTGTACTGCCCCTTTACCTAACTTGACTCCATTTAGGTAGTAATCTGCCTTCCTGTTCCTGCCACCACACATTTATCCACATTAAACTGTATCTGCCATGCATCTGACCACTCACCTAACCTGTCCAGGTCACCCTGTAATCTCCTAACATCCTCCTCACATTTCACCAACCACCCAGCTTTGTGTCATCAGCAAATATGCTAATATTACTTTTAATACCATCATCTATATCGTGAATGTATATTGTAAAAAACTGTGGTACCCCACTGGTCACCGCCTGCCGTTCCAAAAGGGAGCCCCATGCAGCTTGGTGACCTCAACCGTTTCTCTCATGAATCTGGATGTGGAGCTCCTCCAGACGTCCATCTGCATTGAGGAAGCAGTCGAGGTCTCTGGCCAGAGTGACCCCAGGCCGGACAGTGGGAGGTGCTGTAGAGTGGCCCCAGGCCGGACAGTGGGAGGTGCTGCAGAGTGAGCCCAGGCCGGACAGTGGGAGGTGCTGTAGAGTGACCCCAGGCCGGACAGTGGGAGGTGCTGTAGAGTGACCCCAGGCCGGACAGTGGGAGGTGCTGCAGAGTGACCCCAGGCCGGACAGTGGGAGGTGCTGTAGAGTGGCCCCAGGCTGGACAGTGGGAGGTGCTGTAGAGTGACCCCAGGCCGGACAGTGGGAGGTGCTGCAGTGACCCCAGGCCGGACAGTGGGAGGTGCTGCAGTGACCCCAGGCCGGACAGTGGGAGGTGCTGCAGAGTGACCCCAGGCCGGACAGTGGGAGGTGCTGTAGAGTGACCCCAGGCCGGACAGTGGGAGGTGCTGTAGAGTGGCCCCAGGCCGGACAGTGGGAGGTGCTGTAGAGTGACCCCAGGCTGGACAGTGGGAGGTGCTGTAGAGTGACCAGCTGCTCACTCTTTCCCACTGGTGCGTACAGATTAATTTGTGTCAGGTGAGGGTTGCTGTACATAACGTCTGCTCCAAGGTGGTACCTACTCACTACCTCCATAACCTCGGAGATGGTGAAGTTGCTTCCTCACAGCAGAATCCCCAGGCTGGAGGAATGGCTATCATTTCCCCCCAACCAAATGGAAAGCCCATGGGTCCATAGTTTGACCGTCTCGTGTAGCTGCCGAGGTGCACGAACCCTCACTCCTGCAGAAACAGGAGATCTGCTTTAATGTTAGCTGGGTAAGCCAGTGGGGAAACACATCCCCAAGTGACTTTAACACGATGCATATACAAATTGGTTTTGGAAATTGCCAGCATTAAAGATTGCTAAGAATCCAAATATCAGTTCACCCATGGTCTTATCACTGGGCCAGCTCCTGCCCAGTCAGCTGGAGGAGTGGTTGTATATTGCAGGCCCGGGGGGAGGTTTTACTCCTCGATTGGGCCTGAGGGTGTTGTCTCATTCCTCCCTGGGGGCATTGACCTGATCTAGTGACATTGGGGTGAGTTCAAAGCCATGAACGTCTCTTTCTGCATCAGACAGAGTTGTTGTCATGTTCTGCTCCACATTTGGAGTGTCGCTGCTCCCGGTGGGCCAGAGCTGTGGTGAGGTGGGTACCCACTTGGTTCCTAATGACTGGGGGTTGGGTTTCACCACACGCCCCCTGTGATGCCTGGGGAGTGGGGGGGGGGGGGGGGGGGGGTTGGTTATGCATCTCCCCCTTTGGGGTTTATCGCTTTTTCTGTCTGTGGTCACCCCTCCCACATCTTCATAATCATGTGGAGATGTTGGTGTGTCCTTCATTCCTTTGGTGGCACATGTCGGGGAAAGGGGGTGGTTTGCTTCTCCACCTTTATCCACTGCCCCAATAATTCAGAGATATTCACGTCTGCAGGAGATGGCCCTCAGCCCCTCGTCACTCACCAGTGAGACTTTCCGCTCAATGTTCAACACATCGATGGAGGAGCAGAGGATTTGCTCTTGATGTTGAGAATTACATTTCTGCCGAACCCACCAGATCTTCCCAATTTCATAATGAGGAAAAGCGTCTTTGTGTAGTGACGGGTTAGGGTCTGGAGAGTATGGGGGAGGCCTGAACTGTTACTGGATCAGCGTTATAACCACTCTGTTCACATTTATCAAGAGGATTGAACGCATCAAGGTGTTGTCATTTTATAACAGATCATCTTCCACTGCAGGCTGTAACAGATAGTCAGTGGTCAGAGGGTGACACAAACACATCTTACCTTAAAAATTTCCAAAAGTAGTCTTCGGTAGACAGGATAGTGAAGGTGGTGTTCGGCATGCTTGCCTTTACTGGTCAGTGCATTGAGTATAGGAGTTGGGAGGTCATGTTGTGGCTGTGCAGGACATTGGTTAGGCCACTTTTGAAATACTGCATTCAATTCTGGTCTCCCTGCTTTAGGGAGAACATTTTGAAACTTGAAAGGGTTCAGAAAAGATCATTCTTGTAAACTTCCCCTGGACCCCCCCACCCCCCCTGCAAGGCCAGTACATCCTTCCTGAGAAACAGGGCCCAAAACTCAACATTTCAAATGCAGTCTGACCAGAGCATTATGCAGCCTCAATGTTACATTCCTGCTCTTGTACTCTAACCCTCTTGAAGTGAATGCTAACATAGCATTTGCCTCATAACTGCCAACTGAACCTGCACGCTAATCTTAAGAAAATCCCAAGTTCTTTAGTGCTTCAGATTTCTGAAGCCTTTTCTCATTTAGAAATTAGTCCAAGCCTCTAATCTTCCTACCAAGCTGCATAACTTCACACTTTCCCAAATTATATTCCATCTGCCATTCCTTTGCCCGCTCTCCCAGCCTGTCCAAGTCCTTTTGCAGTCTCCCCACTTCCTCAACACTATCTGTCCCTCCACCCGTCTCTGTGCCATCTGTAAACACTGTAACAATGCACTCACCTCCTTCATCCAGATCATTAATATGTAACGTGAATATTCCAGGGATGCGTGTAGGCCAGCAGGCTGATGTTTGCTGTTGGAGTGTGGCCAAGGAGGTAATGTTTACTGTGGACCTGTTGTGCTGGTAGGCAATCTACAAAGGATGAAGACAATTTGGTCGGCTGGATTGATGTCGGCCATGACTAACCTCTCACAGCACTTCACAATTATGGAGATCAGAGCCATTGGATGATAGTCATTAAGGCATGTTGCACGATTTTTCTTTGGCACTGGGATTATGGTGGTGTTGTTGAAGCAGGTTGGGACTTCAGTTTGTAGTAAGGAGAGATTAAATATCTTTGTGAATACTCCCACCAGCCGGTCCACACAGAAAGCAACAGTCCTGGATGGAGTCCCCAGTAGTACACTCAGACTCCATGGGTTCACTCTCAAGAAAGCCAATCTAACATTTGTGGTAGTGACCGTGGGTAAAGGTGGATCTGTGGCTGTTGGGATAGGTGACATCTTTTCACTGACCATCTATTCAAAGTAAGTATGTATTGTTGCCTGCGATTCTCCTGGACTTTGCTTTAGAATCCCTACAGTATGGAAACAGGCCCTTCAGCCTGACAAGTCCACACCAAACCTCCAAGGAATAGGGAGAGAGAGAAGTTCAACACATGGCTACAGGGATGGTGCAGGAGGGAGGGTTTCAGATACCTGGATAATTGGGGCTCATTCTGGGGTAGGTGGGACCTCTACAAACTGAGTGGTCTACACCTGAACCAGAGAAGTACCAATATCTTGAGGGAAATTTGCTAATCCTCTTAAAATAATTCAGCAGGGGGATGGGAACTGGATTGTAGTTCCAGGAGGTTGAGAGTCATGACGTCAGAAATGAGGTTTCAATGTCGCAAGCGAAGTGTGTCTACCTCAACGCCAGGAGCATCCGGAATAAGGTGGGTGAACTTGCAGCATCTGGGACTTGGTACCTGGGACTTGGATGTTGTGTCCATTTCGGAGACATGGATAGAGCAGGGACAGGAATGGTTGTTGTAGGTTCCAGGGTTCAGATGTTTCAGTAAGAACAGAGATGGTAGATGGTGGGGGGATGGTGGCGGGGTGGCATTGTTAATCAAGGCCAGTATTATGGTAGCAGAACGGACATTTGATAAGGACATGTCTACTGAGGTAGTATGGGCTGAAGTTAGAAACAGGAAAGGAGAGGTCACCCTGTTGGGAGCTTTCAATAGGCCTCCAAATAGTTCCAGAGATGTAGAGGAAAGGATTGCAAAGATAATTCTGGAAAGGAGCGAGAGTAACAGGGCAGTTGTTCTGGGGTCTTTAACTTTCCAAATATTGACAGGAAATACTATAGTTCAAGTAGTTGAGATGGGTCAGTTTTTGTCCAATGTGTGTAGGATGGTTTCCTGAAACAGTATGTGGACAAGCCAACAAAGGGAGAGGCCACACTGGATTTGGTACTGGGTAATGGATCTGGCCAGGTGTTAGATTTGGAGGTAGGTGAGTACTTTGGTGATAGTGATCACAATTCGGTTATGTTTATTTTAGTGATGGAAAGGGATAGGTACATACCGCAGGGCAAGAATTATTGCTCGGGAAAAAGGCAGTTATGATGCGATTAGGCAAGATTTAGGATGCATAGGATGGGGAAGGAAGCAGCAGGGATGGCTTAATTGAAATGTAGAGCTTATTCAAGGAACAGCTTCTGTGTGTTCTTGATAAGTATGTACCTGTCAGGCAGGGAGGAAGTGGTCAAGTGAGAGAGCTGTGGTTTACTAAAGAAGCTGAATCTCTTGTCAAGTGGAAGAAGAAGGCTTATGTTAGGAAGAGACTTGAAGGCTCAGTTAGGGCGCTTGAGAGTTACACGTTAGCCAGGAAAGACCGAAAGAGAGCACGAAGAAGAGCCAGCATAACATGAGACGTCATTGGCAGATAGGATCAAGGAAAACCCTAAAGCTTTCTACAGGTACATCAGGAATTTTAAAAATGTCTAGAGAAAGATTAGAGCCAATCAAGGATAGTAGTGGGTGGAGTCAGAGGAGATAGGGAAAGTGCTTAATGATTATGTTTCGACAGTATTAACATTGGAAAAAGACAATGTTGTTGGGGAGAATACTGAGATACAAGCTACTAGACGAGATGGGATTGAGGTTCATAAGGAGCTGGTGTTATCTATTTTCACACTTTCCAGAATTGCTAAGTCCCCTGGGCCGGATGGGATTTATCCTAGGATTCTCTGGGAAACCTGGGAGGAGATTGCGGAGGCTTTGGCTTTGATCTTTATGTCATCATTGTCTACAGGAATAGTGCCAGATGACTGGAGGATAGCAAATATTGTCCCCTTGTTCAAGAAGGGGAGTAGAGACAACCCTGGTAATTATAGATCAGTGAGCATTACTTCGATTGTGGGTAAAGTGTTGGAAAAGATTATAAGAGATAGGATTTATAATCATCTGGAAAGGAATGTGTTGATTAGGGACAGTCAACACGGTTTTGTGAAGGGTAGGTTGTGCCTCACAAACCTTATTGAGTTCTTTGAGAAGGTGACCAAACAGGTGGATGAGGGTAAAGCGGTTGATGTTGTGTATATGGATTTCAGTAAGGTGTTTGATAAGGTTCCCCATGGTAGACTACTGCACAAAATATGGAGTTCTGAGAAGATTTGTAGCCCAGGTTGAGGTTCTGGATGTAAGTTTGCTCGCTGACCTCGAAGGTTCATTTCCAGACATTTCATCACCC
>NC_057721.1:85104734-85136082 GCF_004010195.1 Chiloscyllium plagiosum | reverse complement strand
TTGGGGTCCAGTACTGGTGGGGACAGGTCTGTCCCTGTATAACACTGGGGTACAGTACTAGTAGGGGCAGGTCTGTCCCTGTATAACACTGGGGTAGAGTACTGGTGGGGGCAGGTCTGTCCCTATATAACACTGGGGTAGAGTACTGGTGGGGGCAGGTCTGTCCTTGTATAACACTGGGGTACAGTACTGGTGGGGATAGGTCTGTCACAGTATAACACTGGGGTACGGTACTGTTGGGGACAGGTCTGTCACTGTATAACACTGGGGTACAGTACTGGTGGAGGCAGGTCTGTCCCTGTATAACACTGTGGTACAGTACAGGTGAGGCCAGGTCTGTCACTGTATAACACTGGGGTACAGTATTGGTGGGGATAGGTCTGTCACAGTATAACACTGGGGTACGGTACTGTTGGGGACAGGTCTGTCACTGTATAACACTGGGGTACAGTACTGGTGGAGGCAGGTCTGTCCCTGTATAACACTGGGGTACAGTACAGGTGAGGCCAGGTCTGTCACTGTATAACACTGGGGTACAGTACTGGTGAGGGCAGGTCTGTTACTGTATAACACTGGGGTACAGTACTGGTGGAGGCAGGTCTGTCCCTCTATAACACGGGTACAGTAATGGTGGGGTCAGGTCTGTCTCTGTAGAACACTGGGGTACAGTAGCGGTGGGGGCAGGTCTGTCCCTGTATAACACCGGGGTACAGTACTGGTGGTGGCAGGTCTGTCCCTGTATAACACTGGGGTACAGTACTGGTGGGGACAGGTCTGTCCCTCTATAACACTGGGGTACAGTACTGGTGGGGACAGGTCTGTCACTGTATAACACTGGGGTACAGTACAGGTGGGGACAGGTCTGTCCCTGTATAACCCTGGGGTACAGTACTGGTGGGGACAGGTCTGTCAGTGTATTATACTGGGGTACAGTTGTGGTTGGGGCAGGTCTGTCCCTGTATAACACTGGGGTACAGTACTGACGGGGGATAGGTCTGTCACTGTATAACACTGGGGTACAGTACTGGTGGGACAGGTCTGTCACTGTATAACACTGGGGTACAGTACTGGTGGGGTCAGGTCTGTCTCTGTATAACACTGGGGTACAGTATTGGTGGGGACAGGTCTGTCACTGTGTAACACTGGGGTACATAACTGTTGGGGTCAGGTCTGTCACTGTGTAACACTGGGGTACAGTACTGGTGGGACAGGTCTGTCACTGTGTAACGCTGGGGTACAGTACTGGTGGGGTCAGGTCTGTCCTTGTATAACACTGGGGTACAGTACTGGTGGCGGCAGGTCTGTCCTTGTATAACACTGGGGTACAGTACTGGTGGGGACAGGTCTGTCACTGTGTAACACTGGGGTGCAGTTCTGGTGGGACAGGTCTGTCACAGTATAACACTGGGGTACTGTACTGGTGGGGACAGGTCTGTCCCTGTATAACACTGGGAGACAGTACAGGTGGGGACAGGTCTGTCCTTGTATAACACTGGGGTACAGTACTGGTGGGGGCAGTCTGTCCTTGTATAACACTGGGGTACAGTACTGGTGGGGGCAAGTCTGTCCCTGTATAACACTGGGGTACAGTATTGGTGGGGACAGGGCTGTCCCTGTATAACACTGGGGTACAGTACTGGTGAGGGCAGGTCTGTCCCTGTATTACACTGGGGTACAGTTGTGGTGGGGGCAGGTCTGTCCCTGTATAACACTGGGGTACAGTACTGGTGGGGGCAGGTCTGTCCTTGCATAACACTGGGGTACAGTACTGGTGGGGACAGGTCTGTCACTGTATAACACTGGGGTACAGTACTGGTGTGGGCAGGTCTGTCTCTGTATAACACTAGGGTACAGTTCTTGTGGGGACAGGTCTGTCACTGTATAACACTGGGGTACAGTACTGGTGGGGGCAGGTCTGTCACTGTACAACCCTGGGGTACAGTACTGGTGGGGACAGGTCTGTCCCTGTATAACACTGGAGTACAGTATTGGTGGGGACTGGTCACTGTGTAACACTGGGGTACAGTATGGTGGTGACAGGTCTGTCACTGTATAACACTGGGGTACAGTACTGATGGGGACAGGTCTGTGTCTGTATAACTGTGGGATACAGTACTGGTGTGGTTTGCTCTATTGGTGTGTAACACTGGGGTACAGTACTTGTAGGGACAGGTCTGTCCCTGTATAATACTGGGGTGCAGTACTGGGTTGGGGATAGGGCTGTGTTTGTATAACTCTGGGATACAGTACTGGTCGGGCTTGGTCTATTGGTGTGTAAGGAGAAAGTGAGGTCTGCAGATACTGGATAACACTGGAATACAGTGCTGGTGGTGACAGGTCTGTGTCTGTATAACTCTGGGATACAGTACTGGTGGGGCTTGGTCTATTGGTGTGTAACACTGGGGTACAGTACTGGTAGGGACAGGTCTGTCCCAGTATAACACTGGGGTACAGTACTGGTGGTGACATGTCTGGCACTGTATAACACTGGGGTATCGTACTTGTGGGGACAGGTGTGTCATTGTATAACACTGGGGTACAGTACTGGTGGGGACAGGTTTTGTCACTCGATAACACTGGGGTACAGTACAGGTGGGGACAGGTCTGTCTCTGTATAACACTGGGGTACAGGACTGGTGGGGACAGGTCTGTCTCTGTGTAACACTGGGGTACAGTACTGGTGGGGACAGGTCTGTAACTGTATAACTCTGGGGTACAGTACTGGGGTGGGGACGCGTCTGTCACTCTGTATAACACTGGCATACAGTGCTGGTGGGGACAGGTATTTGTCTGTATAACACTGGGATACAGTACTGGTGGGGCTTGGTCTATTGGTGTGTAACACTGGGGTAGAGTACTGGTAGGGACAGGTCTGTCACTGTATAACACTGGGGTGCAGTACTGGGTTGGGGATAGGGCTGTGTTTGTATAACTCTGGGATACAGTACTGGTAGGGCTTGGTCTATTGGTGTGTAAGGAGAAAGTGAGGTCTGCAGATGCTGGAGATCAGAGCTGGAAATGTCTTGCTGGAAAAGCGCAGCAGGTCAGGCAGCATCCAGGGAACAGGAGAATCAACGTTTCGGGCATAAGCCCTTCTTCAGGAATTCCTGAAGAAGGGCTTATGCCCGAAACGTTGATTCTCCTGTTCCCTGGATGCTGCCTGACCTGCTGCGCTTTTCCAGCAACACATTTCCAGCTATTGGTGTGTAACACTGGGGTACAGTACTGGTAGGGACAGGTCTGTCACTGTATAACCCAAGGGTACAGTATTGGTGGGCACAGGTTCTGTGTCTGTAACACTGGGGTATAGTACTAGTGGGCACAGGTTGTTCCTGTATAACACTGGGGTACAGTTCTGGTGGTGACAGGTCCGTCACTGTATAAACCTGGGGTACAGTACTGGTGGGGGGACAGGTCTGTCTCTGTATAACACTGGGGTACAGTACTGGTGGTGACAGGTCTGTCCCTGTATAACACTGGGGTACAGTACTGGTGGTGACATGTCTGGCACTGTATAACACTGGGGTATCGTACTGGTGGTGACAGGTCTGTCACTGTATAATACTGGGATACAGTACTGGTGGGGGCAGGTCCTCACTGTATAACACTGGGGTTCAGTATTGGTGGGAGAGGTCTGTCACTCTATAAACCTTGGGTACAGTACTGGTGGGGACAGGTCTGTCTCTGTATAACACTGGGGTACAGTACTGGTGGGGGCAGGTCTGTCACTGTATAACACTAAGGTTCACTACTGGTGGGGACAGGCCTCACTGTATAACCCTGGGGTATAGCAGTTGGCGGCATGGGTGCAGTACTGGTGGGGGCTGGTCTGTCACTGTATAACCCTGGGGTACTGTAGTGGGCAACACCGTGGCACAGTGGTTAGCACTGCTGTCTCACTGCACCAGAGACCTGGGTTGTATTCCCGCCTCAGGCGACTGACTGTGTGGAGTTTGCACATTCTCCCCGTGTCTGCATGGGTTTCCTCCGGGTGCTCCGGTTACCGCCGACAGTCCAAAAATGTGCAGGTTCGATGAATTGGCCATGCTAAATTGCCCGTAGTGTTAGGGTGCAGGGGTAAATGTAGGGGAATGTCTGGGTGGGTTGCGCTTCGGCGGGTCGGTGTGGTCTTGTTGGGCCGAAGGGCCTGTTTCCACACTGTAATCTAATCTAATTTAATTAATCTAATCTAATCTGCAGTATTGGTGGGGACAGGTCTGTCTCTGTATAACACTGGAGTACAGTATTGTACCTCTTTCCCTCTGCACTCTATCTTGCTATTGTGGCCCATGTGTGTTTTTGTATCATTTGATGTATTATTTTCCTGTGGCATGTGAAAGAGCAAAGTTGTATGATTAGATATCAATAACTCTTTTCTGAAATGATACTTACAGGTGTGCTTTTTAGTTCTGCCCGGACCAACCTCATTGAAGCTGAAATAATGCCACTTTGCTGTTGTTGTTCTCCTGTATTGAACTGGCATCATTTCAGCTGGACAAGGTGTTGCTCTTAGCAACCGCTCCATGTTCTGCCTGATTTGTGATGTCACTCCCTGGGCTTGGCAATTCAGCCCTTTGAGCTGATCTTGTCAGTTTATCATCTCCATTGCTTGATTGATTTTCCACCAGCTCCCAGTACCAGCCTCCTGTCAGGTCAGTTATCTGTCACTGTCTATTCTTACCCTGAGGGGAGGGGTGGGGAGAGTAGCTTAGGATCTGGAGTAAAGCAAAGAGAAACACACATACACACTGCAAGTGCAAATTTACAACTTGAGTAGCTCATCCTACCCACTGCACTCTCCTACAGGGCATCATACACGTTCTTTCCCCCCTTGCATCTCCTGTTCTCTCAGGTTTCTCTTGTAATCAAGAAACAAGTGCTGGGAATCCTCCGCACTCCTGGCACCATCTGTGGAGGGTAGGCAGAGCCAGTGTTTCGAGCTCACTGACCTTTCTTCTGAATTTTGTTTCACCTTCCTGTGGTTGTATTAATGTCGGTTTTAGGTAAAAACAAATGACTGCAGATGCTGGAAACCAGATTCTGGATTAGAGCGGTGCTGGAAAAGCACAGCAGGTCAGGCAGCATTGGAGGAGCAGGAAAATAGACGTTTCGGGCAAAAGCCCTCCATCAGGAATAGAGGCAGAGAGCCTGCAGGGTGGAGAGATAAATGAGAGGAGGGTAGCATAGAGTACAATAGGTGAGTGGGGGTGGGGATGGAGGTGATAGGTCAGGGAGGAGGGTGGGGGAAGGTAGTAAAGAGTGCTGTGAATGGGGGTGGGGTGAAGGTGATAGGTCAGAGAGGAGGGATGTAGAGGAGACCGCATCGGGAGCAACGGATACAATAAATGATATTAGTGGTTGTGCAGGTAAAACTTTGGATATGGAAGGCTGCTTTAGGGCCTTGGATGGAGGTGAGGGAGGAGGTGTGGGCGCAGGTTTTGCAATTCCGCGGTGGCAGGGAAGGTGCCAGGATAGGAGGGTGGTTGTTGGGGACATGGACCTGACCAGGTAGTCATGGAGGGAACGGTCTTTGCGGAAAGGGGCAGGGAGGGAAATATATCCCTGGTGGTGGCGTCTTTTTGGAGGTGGCGGAAATGTCGGCGGATGATTTGATTTATGCGAAGGTTGATAGGGTGGAAGGTAAGCACCAAGGGGGTTCTATCCTTGTCAGTTTTATTCACAATGTTAAGCTTTTGCCTCTTCCTCTGCTGACTTGAATTCCTCCTGATTCTCCCTTCCCGCAAAACAGGAGGTGGGGTAGACCATTTCATACTGAGCTGGAGGAAACATTTTTTCGCTCACAGGGTAATGAACCTGTGAAATTCTCTACCACAGAAGGCTGTAGAGGACAAGCCATTGTCCGAGTATACTGAAGAAAGAGAAAGATAATTGTTAGATTTCAAAGGTATCAAGACATAATGGGTGAAAGCAGGAGTATGACAATGAGATAAAGGATCAGTCTTTTTGAACTCATTCATGGGATGAGGGCGTCACTGGTTCGGCAGCATTTATTGCCCATCCCTAATTGCCCAGAGGGTAGTTAATAGTCAACCACATTGCTGTGGGTCTGGAGTCACATGTACACCAGACCAGGTAAGGATGGCAGTTTCCTTCCCTAAAGGACAATAGTGACCCAGGTGGGTTTTTCCAACAATCAGCAATGGATTCATGGTCACCACTGGACTCTTGATTTTTATTGAATTCAAATCCTACCACCCACCTGGGTCTCTGGATTAACAGTCCAGTGATAATACAGGGCGAGTGCGGGTAAGTGACGTTGAAATGCCCATCAGCCATGATTGAATGGTGGAGTGGACTCGATGGGCCGAATGACCCATTCCACTCCTATTTCTTATAATATCACTAGGCCATCGCCTGCCCATGATCAGATTGAACGGTTCAAAGGGCCGAAGATCCTCCTCTTGCTCCCTAGTTTCTTTGTTGTTTCACTGTCCGTAGCTTACTTTAAATTTGGTAATAGTGAGAAATACTTCCCTCTCTTTGATTCCTGCCTCTTTCGAAATTGCTATCCTTGCTGCCCTCAGCAAACCTAGCATTTACAATATTATCTGTACATCCCCCATTCAACACTCCCTTCCCTCGCAAGTCCTACAGTGCTGTATCACTTCCTGAACCGGTGTCATCTCTCCTGAATGTTCTTGTTGGAATTTAGCCATTCAGGTTTAGCCACAGTCATTGCCACTAAAACACTGAGTTCAAAGTCATAGATTAGCATCAGGTTGTCTCTCTCCCTGCTCTGTACATGCAGCGTACTCGCACATCCCCCAGCCTATTGGCATGACTCTTTCATCATTCATCTCAGCTGTAACCAGAGCAGAGACCTCTGATCTCTCTCAGACAACATTCCCTCGAATTCCACAAACATTAACCTTGGTCTTGATAACCTCTACAGAAATTTGTGAAGACAGAAAGCATCCGGTTCATGATTTTGTTCAAAATGCCATCTCTGTTGGTCTTAGCATTGACACATCTGCCCTCTGTTATTTAGAATTCACAGTGTAAAACCTTGGTACTGACACCAAGGAATCACCTCCAGATTGGAATCTAATCAACTGATGCAGGGTAGTTTATTTATAGAATAGCGGATACCTGGGAGTGAATTACAGACTGGAATCTATTCGAGGTTCAGGTGGTTTATATACAGAATAACAGATACCTGAATACATAGACCGGTACAGCACAGGAACGGGCCGTTCGACCCACGGTGTGCGATATATGATACCAGTGCCCCTATTGTATGTATCTCCATCACCACCCCGGCAGCACGTGCCACACTCCTACCACTGTGTAAAAAAACAAACAGCTTGCCCCTCACATCTCCTTTGAACTTCCCCCCTCTCGTCCTAAACATGTGCCCCCTAGTTGTAAATATTTGCAGCACCTTTTTTGAAATGCCAGGGTAAAGATAGTTATTGCATTCTGCTCTGTTTGAATGTGTGAATGGGCAGATGGACTTCAATTATAACTGGTAATGTCATAGAATCATAGACTCACTACATACACACAGAGGCCATTCAGCCCATCGAGTCTGCACCAACCCTGCATCACCTATCCCCGTAATGCTGTATTTCCCATGGTTAATCCACCAAGCCTGCACATTCCTGGACACTATGTGTGCAGTTTAGCATGTCCAGCCTACCTAACCTGGATATCCTTGGACTTTGGGAGGAAACCACAATACCAGGAGAAAACCCATGCAGACACAGGGAGAATGTGCAAACTCCACACAGATAGTTATCTGAGGCTTGAATCTAGCCCAGGTTCTGGTGCTGTGAGGCAGCAGTGCTAACCACTCAGCCACCATGCTGTCCACTGTATCCTGTCAGATGTTTATCATAATGTGGTCTGTGTGATATTGGGGAGAGCTGACTGTTTCACTGAGTTGAGAGGGAATAGGCTTTGCTAAGCAGTTGATGGTTCAGAGGGATTGTGTCTGACTATGGAAATTGTGATTTAAGTCCCTATTGTTTTCTCTCTCCTGTGTTTAGGTGCAGGTGACCAGGCCCTCTTTTCCTCTGTTTACTCGATACTCATGCAGCAACTTCCACGAGAGCCAATGGAATGGAGAAGGTATTGTATCTGGAGTAGTTTATCCTCCATTTACCTATTTCATTAGGTGTCAGCTGGCTGCAGAATGCTGTAGGTTACAGACTCATTCCCAGAACATCAAGCTATTTGCATTTTACACAATTCTGAGACTGTCCCTGGCATGTGGGTGTCATTGCCTTTTCCTTTCTCTGAGTCTGAGAGAGGAATCCTGGCAGGAAATGGATTTACCACACTGCTTTCCAGAAAACTCTTTTCCTGCAAGATTGGTTCCTTCCTCTGTCCCGCTTCAGTCTCTGACCCAGATATATGAGGAGACTCTATCCCTTTCCCAAGTTATTGCCTTGCCTTGCCTTGAGGAAAGTGCCCCAAATTGGCACAGCCAGCGTTAGATCCTCAATGAAAATGCTGTGGATGCTGGAAATCTGTAATACCAGAAAATAATCAACTGGTCAGGAAGAGTCTGTACACAGAAACAGAATTAACGTTTTAGGTTAAATTGGTATTCTGTTGAAAGGCCACCTGACCTGAAGGTGTTGGTCTTTTTCTTTGATCCATTTAGAATATCTGGCGTTTTTTGTTTCTACTTTCAACTTGGAACCACTTGTGTCCAGTCTGCACTTATAGGACCATTGCCCAGGGGAGACCAATCTCTGGTGATTTTCTTTACACTTCAGGGTAGTATACTCACTGCCTGAGTGTTAACTGTTTGCTGTTAAGGTAGTCACTACTGTCACCCAGGCTTTGTCCATTTCATTGTTATAGTACTAACTGAAACCCTGGGACTGACAGTCCAGGGAGCGTGTGTTTGTGTTGATGCAATTCAGCTTAGGGAGGGAAGCCCATCAGTTCTCCTTACTCAACTCAGGCTACATGTAACTCTAGTCCCACAGGATCATGACCAGCTCTTAACTCCCTTCATGTATCACCACCTTAGCAGAACCACTGGAGAGGCAAGCAGTAAACACTGAGATTGCCAGTGCTACCCAGATCCTGCAAATCAGTTTAAGAAAAATATCGTGGTTGATGAAGCTCTTCCAGATTAAATGTCTGAAACTGTAAATTCATAAAATGTAGGAGAATTAGGTCAATCAGCCCATCCAATTCAATTAGATAGTTGCTGATCTGATCTTCCTCAACTCCACTTTCCTCCCTTTTCCCCATGACCCTTGATGCCCGGATTGGAGAGGAACTGTGGAAGGAGGTGAGGATGCAGGGTTGGATAAGGCTGGGGGAGTCAGGTGTGAAGATTTAGCTCATTGTACTAAAGAAAGGGCGGGAAACAGCAACAGCTTGATCTTAAAGTTCCTCCATGTGCTCCTCACACCTGCTGTTGGAGGGGTGTGTGGCCTGGGCAAGTAAGACTGTTAGTTTGCTTGTATTTGAGAAAAGAAGCCAGGGTTAGCTTTATGTCCAAGGATGATGGTGTAAGAATAGGTGGAAGAGTTGGACATTTATTGGCTCAGCTAGATCTACTCATGAATAGCCGATCCAGTTATCTTGACATACTATCAAGGCTGCATCTCTTGGACATAGCAGCGTGGAGATGAGGGCCTTACCCGGGGACAGTTGGAGTCATATCTGACACAGAGGAAGATGGTTTTGGTTGGTCAAGGTCAGTCATCTCAGCTGCAGGAGATCCTCAGGGTAGGCCTAACCTCCTCCAGCTGCCTTATCAATGACCTTTCCTCCGTGGTAAGGTCAGAAGTGGCCATGTTCACTGATCATTATGTAATGTTCTGCACCATTTTGTGACACCTCAGATACTGACACTGTCTGGTCTTGCTGCATTTAGATAGGGACAATGTCTAGGCATGGGCTGTGAAGTGACAAGTAACCTCCATGCCATACAAATACCAGACAATTCTTCTTTTAGCATATAAAATTAATGTACATAGGACCGGAGCTGATATGGTATATCAACAATTTAGATTAAACTAAATTTAACATCTCAATGTTTGCAGATGACACAAAGCTGGATGGGAGGGTGAGCTGTGAGGATGATGCAGAGGTGCTTCACTGTGATTTGGACAGGCTGAGGGAGTGGCGCAATGCATGGCAGATGACAATCTGAGGTTATCCACTTTGGGACTAATGATACTAATGGGTTATAATCTGAATGGCGAGGGATTGGGAAAGGAGGTGACAAGACATATGAATATTCTTGTACACCATTCACTGAAAGTCAGCATGCAGGGTCAGCAGATGGTGAAGTAGGTAAATGGTCTGTTGGTCTTCATAGCATGAGGATTCGAGTATAACAAGAAGGGTTTGTTTTGCTGTAATTATACAGGGCTTTGGTGAGACCACACCTGGAGTATTGTGTGTAGATTTGTTCTCCTTATCTGAGGAAGGATGTTCTAGTTGTGGTGGGAGTGCAGTGAAGTTTTACCAGACTGAAACCTGGGATGGCAGGACTGAAATCTGAGGAGAGCTGACTCGGTCAGGATTGTATTCACTGGAGTTTTGAAGAATGAAGGAGGATCTCAAAGAAAACTCTTAAAGTTCTAACTGGACTAGACAGACTAAATGCGGGGAAACAAACCTGTAAAATTACACGCCTCA
This sequence comes from Chiloscyllium plagiosum, assembly GCF_004010195.1. Taxonomy (NCBI): domain Eukaryota; kingdom Metazoa; phylum Chordata; class Chondrichthyes; order Orectolobiformes; family Hemiscylliidae; genus Chiloscyllium; species Chiloscyllium plagiosum. The sequence goes on along the minus strand of NC_057721.1, from coordinate 85,125,450 downwards.
GAAAGCGGTTGAGGGTAAAATACATAATGTTTTCAAAAAGGAATTAGATATAATTATTCAGGCAAAAGGGACCAAGGGATATGGGGAGGAAGCAGGAACAGGGGCCAGAGTTGGATGATCAGCCACGATCATATTGAATGGTGGAGCAGACCCGAAGGGCTGAATGGCCTCCTCCTGTACCTAATTTCCATGTTTCTATTTCCAGCAAGAAAGAATCTAATCATCGCACCTTGACATTCAATGATATTACCACCACTTGAGCCCCCATGATCAACACCCTGGATATTACTGTTGACCAGAAACTGAATTGAACTGGCCATATTAATACAGTGGCTACAAGAGTAGCTCAAGTGGCTATGAATATTGTGGTGAGTAACTCACCTCCTGACTCCCCAGAGCCTGTCCACCATCGATACGGCACAAGTCAGCAGTGTGATAGAATACTCCCCACTTGCCTACGTGGGGGCAGCCCCAGCAATATTCAAGAAGTTTGACACTGTCCAGGACAAAGAGGTCTATTTGATTGACACTGCATCCACAAAATCTGGTCCCTCTCCCATTGATGCCTATTATCTGCAAAATGAACTGCAGGAATTTATAAAGGTTCCTTAGGCAGGAAATCTATATTTGATTCTATATAGAAAGACAAGGGCAGCAGAGACACAGGAACACCACCACCTGCAAGTATCCTACCAAGCCACCTGCCATCCTGACTTGGGCATTATATCCCGGTTCCTTCACAGAGACAGAGAGAGACAGACAGACAGAGAGAGAGAGAGACCAAGAGAGAGGGTTCGGTGTTGTGGGTAACTTTACCTTTAATTCGGAAACTTAAGAAACCTCACAAACAATCAAGTACTGAAACAAAGATTTAAACTTTATTACATGTAGCAACTAAAATCGGAGCCCTCAAGCAAGCAAGTTTAAACCTCAAGCCAACTTGCTCTTACCTGATTAGTGATGGAGTCTGGCCAAGATGTCACCCAAAAGTGTCTGTCTCTGGAAGTGTTCAGGGTGTGATCCTTGTATAGTGGTCTTCATCAAAGTTCTCCTGAGGTTTTCGAGATTATTATTGATGATTTTTTTAAAAAAAGTCTTTTAATCCAAATTACTGCAAGTCTGCAGCTTGCCTTCTTATCAGAAGCTGTGCTGAAGAAGAGTTATACCTGAAACGTCAACTTCTCCACTTCCTGATGCTGCCTGACTTGCTGTCTTCCTCTAGCCTTCTGCCTGTCTATTCTTATCAGAAGCAGCCTCTTTGTACCTTGTCCCATTTGGCCTTGACTGTCTGTCTGTTTGAAGTTGCAGCTTTTCCTGTGGTTAACTCCTTCAAATCTTCTGCAGGCCAATCAGTTGTCCTTATGGCCATAAAGCACCCAGTTTATCAGGACAGTGTCAAAGCAACTTTGTCTATGTGATCTCCACTCCCTCCTTCCCAAGACATTGGCTAATTGGTTCCAAATCCTGCATAAGCTTGTCTTTGTCCTTTAACCCTGTCCGGAATAAACAACTAATCCTGCTTCTTTCCATGTCTGACAATTTTATCTTTGATTCATCAATCCATGAACAGTTGTTAAAGTTCTGTAGTCAATAATATCACACAGGCAGATAGAGAGAGACAGAGACAGGCACAGAGAGAGACAGAGACAGGCACAGAGAGAGACAGAGACAGGCACAGAGATAGCTGTTTTAGTGAGATTCAGAGTATCAGTGATGGTGAGGAGATGGTTGAGCAAATCAGTAACTCAGGAAATGCTGTGGCATCTTGGTAGGGAACAACGACTCAATAATTGGGATTTTGAAAGTGCAGACTGAACTCGGGGCATTGTTTTTACAAGGCTGGTACAGTAGGAGGTCAGGCTGGGAGAATGCAATTTGATAAATGTAGTGATTGGTGTAGGCCTTTATCAGTGAATGATACATGGCGTGAATAAGGCAGCATGTGATGGTGAAAGGATGGCCATGAATGAAGGTCATTGAGAGACATGGAAGGAGAAATTCAGGCAGGGTAACCAAGTGGAGAACTCAGGGGAGGGATCTTGGGGACTAGAGTTAGAAGTTGAGGGACGAAGACTAGAAATCTCAGTAACTGAGGGTCAGGCAGTTTGGTAATATAGAATCATAGAATTGTACAGTTCAGAGGAGGCCATTCGACCCATCGTGTCTGTACCGGCTCCTGAAAGGGCTACCCATTTAGTCCCATTCTCCAACCAAATCTCTTTCGCCCTCTAACTTCACTTTCAAATATGCCCAATTTTTCGACATTTTCCTTGTATCTAAAACGTCTCATTTCTGGAATAACTCAAGTAAATCTCCTTTGCACTCTCTCTCCAGGGCTTTAACATCCATCCTTAAATAAGGTGCTGAGAATGTGGTCTACAATATTCTGAATGTGGTCTGACCAATGACTTGTGGAGGTGTAGCATCACTTCCTTGCTTTTATACCCTTATGCCTCTATTTCTAAACCCAAGGATCCTGCAAACCTTCTTACTTATTTCAACTTTTAGCCACCATACTACTATTACCATCAAACCAGGGGACCAATCCTGGTTCAATGAAGAGGGCAGGAGGACATGCCAGGAGCAGCAGCAGACTTACCAGAAGATGAGGTGTCAACCTGGTGAAGAGGAGTACTTGCATGCCAAAAGGTGGAAGCAGCAAGTGATAACAAGAGCTAAGCGATCTCAGGCAACAATTCAGATCGAATCTCTGCAGTCCTGGCATATCCAGCAAAGCGGCTGTGGACCAAACTGAGGAGATGACCTTACAGTCTCTGTGCTAAGGGTAGTGAGTAAGCTAATGGAGTTGTGGGCTGACCGGACTCTGAAGTCTAGGGGACTTTCACCTTGTTTCTTAAAAGTGATGACAAGTGAGATTGTTAGTTGAGGGATAGGCATTAATTTTCTCAACTTAGCGAGATTCTGGAACATTTCCACAGACTGGAAAGTCAAAATATATTTGTAGAAATACATTTAGAAATATCACTACTTTATTCAAGGGAGGGAGGAACAAAGTAGGCAACCTTAGGCTCGTTAGTGTGACATCTGTCATGGGGAAGGTGATAGAATTGATTATTAAGGAGGTTATGACTGGCCGTGTAATAAAAATGCAAGATAATTGGATGAGTAGCATGTCTTTATGCAAAGTAAATCATATTTAGCCAATACCGAGGAACCTCGATTATGCGGCATTTGATTATCTAAATTTCAGATTATCTGGACAAGATGGCAAGGTTCTGATGCTTGACTAAACTGTGTTATCTGGCATTTAATTGTCCGAACGTTCAATTAACCAAATAAAATACTCCCCACCTCTGTCATTCGGATAATCGAGGTTCCTTTGTGTATTGGGATACGTTTGAAGGAGCAATGTGATCTTTGGATCAAGGGAATGAAGACATACTGTATTTGGGTTTCCAGAAAACACTTGACAAGATACCGCACCAAAGCAGGAGCTCCTGGTGTTGGCGATACCATGTGAGGTTGGCTGGCTGGCTAGCAACAAACAGCCTGTGTAAATAGGTCTGAGTCGGGAGAAATCCAGCAGATGAAATGTAATGCCAGCAGACGTAAGGTTGTTCAGTGTGGCAGGAGGAATAAAATGCAGAGTATTTCTTACAGAGGACAACTGCAAAAATTCTGAGGGGCAGTGGGATTTTGATGTTCACGAGTGGAAGGCTGATGGGTTTACAGAATCACAGCAGCACAGAAAGAGGCCACTCAGCCCATCGTGCCTGCATCTGTGTTTCAAGTCAGCATCATTATCAAGTGCCAATCTCGTGCTTTTCTCCCTGCACTGAAAACCAGTTCTTTTCAAATAACCATGCAATGCCCCGCTTGAATGCTTCAGTTGAACATGCCTCCACATTTTCAGGCAGCAGTGTGGTCTATATCCTGACAGTTAGCTGAGTGAAAAGGTTTTGTTTTGCATCACCCTTCCTTATTTAACACATCACTTTCTATCAGTGCCTTTTGTTCTTGGAGGGTGGTTGGAGTTGTATGTGGCACACAGGAAGATGGTCATGGTTGTTGGAGGTCAGTCATCTCAGCTCCAGGATATCTCTGCAGAAGTTCCTCAGGAGCGTGTCCTAGGCCTAACCACCTTCGGCTGCTTCAGCAATGATCTTCCCTCTGTGATAAAGTTAGAAGTGGGGATGTTTGCTCAACACCATCCAGGTCAAAGCAGCCTGCTTGATTGGCACCACGTCCACAAACACCCACAAGGTGCACTGCAGAAATTCACCAAGGATCCTCAGACACCACCTTTCAAGCCCACCACTTCCATCTAGAAGGTCAAGGGCAGCAGGTACATGGGAATATCAGCACCTGCAAGTTCCCCTCTAAGCCACTCACCATCCGGACTTGGAAATATATCACCTTCAGTGTCGCTGGGTTAGAGTCCTGGCATTCCTTCCCTAAGGGCACTGTGGGTCAACCCATAGCACAAGGACTGCAGCAGTTCAAGAAAGCAGCTTACCCCCACCCTCTCAAGGGCAACTAGGGACAGGCAATAAATGCTGGCGCAGCCAGTGATGTCCACGTCCCACAAGTGAATTAAAAAAACATGCCTGGCCACCTGCAGATGTTCATGTACATGCTGTCGGCTCCCCTCAGAGTTGTACCATTGAGATGCCGCACTATCGGTGTTGTATTGAAAAGGAAAGTGTCATCAGCCCTGAGCATGATTTCTCCCAAGGCTGTACTGTGAGTATAATCACTCAATAAATTCATCTGAAAGAGTCTCATTCCAGCTGAACGGACATTGTAGAGGCAGAGGTATGGAGGAGCAGTCAGTGTTTATCCATAGGCAGCATGCACAGGTTCCACACTGGGAACACTGAGCTGAAAGAAAAGGAGATTAACACGGTTAGCCCACAGTGCACTTCATGGAATCTGTCATGGAGAAGGAGTGGGATTGAGGCAGCTTTTGGTTGGTCAGAGAGGCAGAGGGTCACCTCTCAGCTGGTCAGAGAGAGTAGGGCAGCAAAATATTTAATTTTATTTTCTCTCCTCTGTTCCAGATCCTATGGGCGGCCACCAAAGATGATCCATCTCGAAGCAAATTTTGTTCAGTTTAAAGAAGAGCTGATACCTAAAGAGGGAAACCGAGCCCTTTTAACCTTTCCTTTCCTGCACCTGTTCTGGACAGACTGCTGTGTGAGTATAGTGACCTGGATGTCGGTTTGCTCGCTGAGCTGGAAGATCCATTTTCAGATGTTTCGTCACCACACTAGGTAACATCAGTGAGCCTCTGGTGAAGTACTGGTGTTAGTGACCTGCTTTCTATTTATGTGTTTAGGTTTCCTTGGGTTGGTGATGTCAATTCCTGTTCTTTTTCTGAGAGTGCGGTAAATGGGATCCAAGTCAATGTGTTTGTTGATAGAGTTCCGGTTGGAATGCCATGCTTCTCGGAATTCTCGTGCATGTCTCTGTTTGACTTGTTCTAGGATGGATGCGTTGTCCCAGTCGAAGTGTTGTCCTTCCTCATCCGTATGTGAGGATACTAGTGAGAGAGGGTCATGTCTTTTGTGGCTAGTTGATGTTCATGTATCCTGGTGGCTAGTTTTCTGCCTGTTTGTCCAATGTAGTGTTTGTGAGATGTCTTTGATGTAGGGGAGAGTGGCTAGGGTTTCTGGACATGTTTTGTCTGCTTGTTTGGGTTTGTTGCTGAGAAATCGGTGGGCTGTGTTCATTGGGTACCCATTCTTTTTGAATGCGCTGTATAGGTGATTTTCCTCTGCTCTGTGTAATTCCTCTGTGCTGCAGTGTGTGGTGGCTCGTTGAAATAATGTTCTAATGCAGCTTCGTTTGTGGGTGTTGGGATAATTGCTTCTGTAGTTCAGTGTTTGGTCTGTTTGTGTTGTTTTCCTGTAGACACTGGTTTGAAGTTCCCCATTGGCTGTTCGCTCTACTGTGACATCTAGGAATGGCAGTTTGTTGTTTTCCTCCTCTTCAGTGAATTTTATGCCAGTAAGGGTATTATTGATGGTCTTGAAGGCTTCCTCTAATTTGTTTTGTTTAGTGGTGACAAATGTGTCATCCACATAGCGGACCCAAAGTTTGGATTGGATGGTTCATTCCTGATGAAGGGTTTTTGCCTGAATCGTCGATTTTCCTGCTCCTTGGATGCTGCCTGACCTGCTGTGTTTTTAGAACCACTCTAATCTTGACGCTGATCTCCAACATCTGCAGTCCTCACTTTCGCCTAGAGCCCTGATGTCAGAGATCCCATGGGTGCCATTCGTTTGTCTGTAGGTTTTGTTGTTGAAGGTGAAGTCCATGGTAAGGCATAGGTCCACTAGCTTGACGATGTTGCCCCTGCTGATGAAGTTAGTGGTGTTTGGTTCTTCTAACAGTGTAGTCAGTGTTTCCATGGCCAGGTTGATGTTGATGGATATGAATAGAGACCTAGAACAGAAGGGAAACAAAAACACCAATGGCATTGCATTTCAACCGGAACACTCTCAACAAACACATCGACTTGGATCCCATTTACCACTCTCTGAAAAAAAGAACAGGAAATGACATCACCACAAAATTGACATCACCACAAAATTGACATCACCACAAAATTGACATCACCAACCCAAGGAAACCTAAACACATAAATAGAAAGTAGGTTACCAATACCAGTGCTTCACTGGAAGCTCACTGATGTTACCAAATATGATGTATGCTGAAAACAAACCTTCCAGCTCAGTGAGCAAACTTACATCTAGAACCTCAACCTGAGCTACAAATCTCCTCAAAACTCACTAGTATAGTGACCTGTGTATATTGTGCATGTGTGTGTGGTCAGTGTCACTGAGCTGGTGCTACTTGATAGCCCTGTTGATGACATCTTCCATCACTTTAGTGATGATTGAGAGTAGACGGCTGTGGCTGGATTGGACTTATCTTGCTTTTTATATACAGGATGTACCTGGACAATTTACCCCATTGTCAGATAGATGCTAGTGTTGTAATTGTACTAGCAGAGCTTGGATAAGGGAGCAGCAAGTTCTGGAGCACAAGTCTTCAGTGCTATTGCTGGAATGTTGTCAGGGCCAATAGCCTTTGCAGTATCCAGTGTCCCATGGCATGAATTGAATTGGCTGGAGACTGGGATCTGAAATGCGGAAAAGCCTGAGATGGATCATCCACTCGGCACGTCTGGCTGAAGATTTCCTGTGAAAGCTTCAGCCTCATCTTTTGCCCTGATGTGCTGGGCTCTTCATCATTGAGGATTGGGGTATTATTGGAGCCGCCGCCCCCAGTGAGCTGTTTAATTGTCCACCACCATCTGTGACTGGATGTGGCAGGACTGCAGAGCTTCAATCTGACCTGTTGATTGTGGATTTGTTTAACCGTGTCTCCTTACGCTATTAGAACCATCTAAAATATAAAAAACAAATGAAATAGAATAACAGGAGTAGGCCAGGTTGAGCCTGCTCCACCATTTAATATTGCCATGGCTGATCATCCAATTCACTCCCCTGTCTGCACTTTCTCCCTCTGGTCCCTTTAGCCCTAATGACTGTCTAATACTGTTTTGAAAACATTGATTAATTAAGATGCTCCTCACTTCACTCCTGAATGACCTAGTTCTAATTTTCAGGTAGACTCCATGCTCTGCACACAACTCATCCTATTTGGTAGCTTCACCAGGTTGACACCTCATTTTTAGGTATACCTGGCGCTGCCCCTGGCATACCCTCCTGCACTCTCCATTGAACCAGGGTTGATGCCCTGGCTTGATGAGGAAAGTGAGGACAGCAGATGCTGGCGATCAGAGTCGAAGAGTGTGGTGCTGGAAAAGCACAGGAGCAGGAGAATGGACGTTTCGAGCAGAAGCTTTTTGGCAGGAATATTTCTGATGAAGAGCTTGTGCTCGAAATGTCAATTCTCCTGCTTGTCAGATACTGCCTGACTGACTGTGCTTTTCCAGCACCACACTCTTTGTCCCTGGCTTGATGATATTGGTTGAGTGGGGGATATGGTGGGCCATGAGGTTACAGATTGTACTGGAGCAGGAGGTGGTAAGTAATAAGTTGACTCTTGCGCACAGACCCTTGGCTGTGTGAGAGACAATGCCCAGAGGTAATGGCTGGGCTGTGCAGTCCTGTCCCTGTGTGATATGTGAAACCTGTTCTTCAATTTGAATGTTCTAGGACACTGAGGTTTACAAAGCAACAGCGAAGGACGAGATCACAAAATGGCAAAACATTTTAAAAGCTTACAGCAGCTCTGATTGGCTGATTGTTGTCGTGGAGAGTGATGCCAAAAAAAAGAATAAAACCAACATTCTCCCCAGGACATCGATCGTTGACAAGATCAGAAATGACTTCTGCAACAAACAAAGTGACAGGTAGTGGAATCCACCATTTCTCACTCTCATTTCAACCTCACTCCCCCATGATTCCTCCGCCTGTAACTTCCTAATCTATCCATGTCTACAGTCAGCGGAGAGTCTGTCTGACATTACACCCAAGCTTGTGTCGCTCTTTCTGACTTGTCATTTTCTGTGACAGATGTGTGGTGCTGACAGATCCCCTGAAGGATTCTTCCCGCACTCAGGAATCCTGGAATGCGTTCTTCACAAAGCTCCGCACTCTGCTGCTTATGTCATTTACCAAGAACCTGGGCAAGTTTGAGGATGACATGAGAACAATGAGAGAAAAGAGGACAGAAGCCGGCTGGAGTTTCTGTGAATATTTCATGGTTCAGGTATGGCTGCCTGAGTCTCAGACAGTTCATTTGGAATCTCTCCGTTGCCAAAAGAGGGAAAGGTTGCCTGTCGGCCTGTTGCTGTTTGACTGAAGCAGCCACACTGTTTCACTGGGAGCAGGAGCTATCATGGAGCCCTGCATGAGGCCTGTAGTGCCCACCTTTTCCAGCAAAGCTTAATGAAGGGAAGAGAGGAATGTGAGCAGTGACCTACTGTAGGCTTATCTCTCCCTTTCACTCCAGAGGAAGCACATTCTCTGTCCCTCTTTCTGTGGCCCTCGCCCCCTCCCTTCTTGTCTCTCTCTTTCAGGTGAGAGGGGAAAGATTTAAAAGGGACCTAAGGGGTAACTTTCTCACGCAGAGGGTCGTGTGTGTCTGGAATGAGATGCCATAGGAAGTAAAAGAGGCTGGTACAGTTAAAAGATTTAAAATGCATCTGGACGGGTATGTGAATAAGAAGGGCTTGGAGGGATATGGGCTGGTTGCTGGCAAGTGGGACTAGATCAGATTGGGATGTCTGATGTGGATGAGTTGGACTGAAGGGTCTTTTTCTGCACTGTGTGACTCTATGACTCTGTGTGTCTCTGTCTCTTTCCCCTCCCATCTCTCTGTCTCTTTCTCTCTTTTTTTCTCTTTCCTCCTTTCCCCACATCCCTGAGATGTGAGGAATGTTTACTCTGTAGGCAGTACACTGTTACAGTCCCTATAGACTCCCTCCAGCAGTACAGAGCAGTTGTTGTGTGTCCTGTACAACGGTGACAGGCAATCGTGTGCGTGTTCAGCTTCATTGATAATGTTTCTGATTCTTGTGAAGGAGGAGTTAGCCTTTGTGTTCGAGATGCTGCAACAGTTTGAAGATGCCCTGGTGCAGTACGATGAACTTGATGCACTCTTCACACAGTATGTGGTCAACTATGGTGCGGGAGGTGAGTGGCTTTCTCCAGTTAAGCATAGAAAGATTCCTGAACTGTCCACAACTGACACAGCTCCCTACTAACAGCTAAAGGTTCTCAAAAGTAGCTTCAGTCCTGAGTGGTGAAGGAAATGAGTATGAGAGAGAGAACGCATGTGCAACAGATAAACCACATGTTGCAGCTAAATATGACCTCTGCTTGTCTCGTTCTTCATCTGGTTATCTGGATAAACCTGCCTAATACTGACCTGTCTGATGTTTGCTTCTGTTCCCTTGTATTTCAGATGGAGCCAATTGGCTGACCTCTTTCTGCCAGCCAGTTCGAAGCTGGAATGGGTTGGTGCTTCGCAAACCGATCGACATGGAGAAGAGGGAGCTGATCCAGAAGAACAAAGCCACACTGCTGGATCTGCGTAGCTATCTGTTCTCAAGGCAGTGCACTCTGCTCGTCTTCCTGCAGAGACCATGGGAGGTAGCACAGCGAGCCCTTGAGCTTCTTCACAACTGTGTCCAGGAGCTAAAGCTGCTGGAGGTACTGCCCACACTGGCATCTCCGCTTTGTCTTCCCATATCCCTCACTAGACTATCATTGAAAATAAAGTTGATGTTGAGGTCTCAGGATTTTCTTATTCTCCAGTAATGCAGTTGAATGGAACAGTTGATGTCAGAGTTTGGGAAGACTCCATTAGATTGGAAAGTAGTGAGTGTATGTCCTTTATCCAAAATAGAGGGAGACAACAAGAAACAGAAATTTATACGCCGTTTAGCTTACTGTCACAGGGAAAGTGATAGAATTCATCATTAAGGAACTTCAAAATATTCAAGCAGTCTGCTTCCCTGTGTTTTCAGGAAGAGAGTTCCAAAGGCTCAAGACCCCCTCAGGGAAAACATTGAACTTAATCGCTATAATCTAAGGCTGCCTGCTTCACTGTCCACGATACCACCAATTTTGACATCATGTGCAAACTTACTAACCATGCCTCCTAAATTCTCATCCAAATCATACATATAAATTACAAACAATCCAAAAATAACCCTCCACCACCATTCTCTGTCTCCAAACCTCGAGCCAATTTGGCAAGATCACCCGGAGTCTCTCCTGGTCTAATTTTACTGTGTTTACCATGCAGAACCTTATCAAAGACTTTACTAAAGTCCAGGTAAACAACGTCTACCCCTCTCCGTGTATCAATATTTTTGTTATGTCCTCAAAAAACTCAATCAGGCTTGTGAGAGATGAGTTCCCTCCCACACAGCCATGCTGACTATCCCTAATCAGTCCTTGTCTCTGTAAATCCCATCTCTCAGAATCCCCTCCAATGACTTATCAGTAATGTCCCTCTCACTGGTCTGTAGTCCTCAGGCTGCCCTTACGGCCTTTCTTAACTGAAGGCACAACATTAGCCTTCCTCTGACACCTCATTCGTGGTTATAGATGACAAAAATATTCTTGCTAGGGGCCCCACAATTTCCTCCCTAAAGTCCCACAACATCCTGGAATACACTTGATCAGGTCCCGGAGATTTATCTATCTTTTATGTTTTTTAAGACCTTCAGCACCTCCTTTTCTGTAATATGCAATGTTTTCAAGACATCAATATTTATTTCTCAAAGTTCCTGAGCCTTCATGTCTTCAATATTTTAGTATCTCTCCCATCTCCTGTAGTTCCACATATAGATGACCTTGTTGATCTTTAAGCAGAGTTACAATGGGCAGAGTGGCCTCCTCCTTGATGCTGAATATTCTGTGACCCAGTGACCTGTCTGTTCCCTGTTCAGGTCTCTGTTCCAGGCGGTGCCCTGGATTGTTGGGTCTTCTTGAGCTGCCTTGAGGTCCTGCAGAGAATTGAAGGCTGTTGTGATCAAGTCCAGCTGGAAAGTAATTACTGCCACACTGTCGGACTTTGGAGTTACGCTACAGAAAAGGTACTTCAGTGACTCAGTAGCTGAGTGAACAGAACTCCTTATCCGATTGGGGTTACAAACCCACATTCTAGAGCCATGAGATTAACATACTAATGAGGATGGATTCGCAACGTGGTAATGATGTGCTGAAATGATCTAAATCAACACTAGGAGTAATAATTATTTCTAATATTAATTCTTAATCTTCATGAAGCATTGATGGTCAGGATGTCCTATAGTGGTACTGTCACTGGACCAGTAATCCAGAGGCTCTCACTAATGCACCGGGACCTGGGATTGAATCCCACAAGGCAGATTCAATCAATAAAACACTGGTCCCATTAACATGAACAAATTAACAAACCTTCTGGTTCTCCAGTGTTCTTTAGGGAAGGAACCCTGAGATGGGATTAAGGTTGGCTAATCCTTTTGCCTTTGTCTGGTTCAATTTACACGTAACTCCAGACCCACAGCAATGTGGTTGACTGTGAACTGCTTTCTGAAATGGCTGAGCTGTTTATCAAAAAGCAGCATTAAAACCCAGTAGGTGTCCTTCCAGCTGTGGGACAGTTCAGGAAGGCAGTTCGCCACCATCTTCGAAAGGACAATCAGGGATTAGCTGTTACCACTGACTAGCTCCCACAGCCTACATCCAGGAACATGAGCAACATTCTTCCCCCCCCCCCCCCCCCTCCCCCACTGCCCTCTGGTTAGGGGCGATGGGGCATGTTGCTGAGGAGGCAGCTGGGTGGGGGTGATGGCTCAGGGATAGGAGGGGAATGCTGGGAGTTGGTCATTGCCTAACGTGAGCCTAGACCCTGTGAGGATAGTGCGACAGGTGTCTGAGTGAGCCAAGAGGTGAGAAGACAGTAGTCTCCAGGTGGGTGACCATCTCTCAGCTTCTCCCTCACTGCCCAGTGATGTCTCCTCAATCTGCCGTTGCCTCATGGTGTACTGCATTTATCTCCTAATGGACTGGGGCAGCATCCTGTTCAAAGGCCTCTTGGAATCCATCTGGAAATACAGGGCGGTGGCTCGTTTACTTAGACAATGCTGTGTGTATGTGACATTGCACTAACCTGGTCTAAAATCTGTAATCCATCAGCTGCAGTCTCTGGGTTACTTGTGTGGCCTGATCTCGAAGAGAGGACCAAATTCCGAAGAGCTGAACCGGACAGTGGATGTGTTGGCAGGACTGGGAGCTGAGCATCCTGAAACCGGTAAATAGTCCCCTGAAGTGTTTTCTATCTCTTGCCCTAGTGGCATAGGCCACTCTCTCACTCTCACTGCTTGTGTAGGTATTGGGTTTGAACAAAGTGATGAATTTTGATGTGAGTGGGGCTGACTGAGATGATCCTACCTGGGAATGAATGCTGGATTCAGCAGTGAGATCCAATGAGCAGACAGAGTCCTATCTGCAGGTGCTGAAAGGATGTATCAAATTGTGGGAAAGACTGGGATTGGGATAACTGTTTCAAAATAAGGGATTTCTCATATGAGATGGAAATAAGGACGTTTATTTTACTCTGAGGATGATCGACAGCAGGGCCATTGTATAGTCAAGGCAGATAGACCCTTGTTAATCAAAGGGGTGTTCAAAGGTGATCAGGGTTAGGTGGGAATGTAGATTTGAGGTTGCAGTTAGATTAGCCACTCGCAGAGTAGGCTCAAGGGGCTGAGACACCAACTCCAGCTCCTTGTTCACCTGGTTGAAGATTTGCTATCACACTGGGATTGTTTCATATCAGCTGTCCTTGACTGGTGTTGCTAGGCTGTACTCGGTGTGCTGCAGCGGTCTCTTGTGGGGACACTCAGTAATGCAGCACTCCTTTGCAATGATTGTATCGGCCGTATGGGTAAGTGGCTCAGCATCAAAATTCGCACATCTTTTAGACTTACCCCTGAGCAAACACCCAGCACCTATAGACAAGATAAAACAATGAACTGCGGGTGCTGGAGATCTGAAACAAAAACAGAAATCACTGCCAAAACTCAGCAGGTCTGGCAGCATTCGTGGAGAGAAGGCAGAGTTAACATTTCAAGTCCGATGACGCTTCCTTAGACCCTACAGACAAATCTTATCTTCCTGCTGTACAGTCTTTGACATTAACACCTAGTGACTGTACAATTCATATGCATTCTATTTTAGATCGACAGTCCTCTGGTGTCAGTGTGAATTATGGAAACCTCTAACTTAATCCTCTTCTTGTCAAAACTGAATTGATCATCATGGACTTACCTGATCCCCACTTTGGGGTGACTGCAGTGTTGGTGTCCACTCTACACTGGATTTATAATCCACCCTCTATATCGACATTTCTGTACAGAAGACACACGACCTTTCCTTGAATGTTACTGAAACAAAACTTGCATCAATTCAGACCTGGTCAGTCTCTCATTGACCGAGAAACTCTGGAATATGTTGGAATACTTCTCAGATCTTGGCAAGCTTTTATCTGAAAGGAGATCCAACTCCAGGTCAGCTGAGTAACTTCAATCTTAGAACATTAGAACATTCCAGCGCAGTACAGGCCCTTCGGCCCTCGATGTTGTGCCGCCCTGTCATACTAATCTGAAGCCCATCTAACCTACACTATTCCATGTACGTCCATATGCTTGTCCAATGACGACTTAAATGCACTTAAACTTGGCGAATCTACTACCGTTGCAGGCAAAGCATTCCATACCCTTACTACTCTCTGAGTAAAGAAACTACCTCTGACATCTGACTTATACCTATCTCCCCTCACTTTAAAGTGGTGTCCCCTTGTGTTTGCTGTCCCCATACTTGGAAAAAAGCTCTCACTGTCCACCCTATCTAACCCTCTGATTATCTTGTATGTCTCTCTTTTACAAGCTACGGCTGTGAGTTTTTTGCAACAAATATTTCCAAGTGTCAGTAACAGTCCTCGTGTACGGAACCGTGGTCATCACTAACATCTGCTCTATTGTGGGACCTGCTCTGCTTGTCTGTGACACACAAGAGAATTAGAGAAATGTCTCTCTTGCATCTGAGCAAGCGTTAGTGTGCCTCTTGAAACCAGTTCCACAAGCACTCAGGGAAAACTCCTGCAAAATCAACTTGGATGGGCTGACACTGTGTACTCATAGTCTGAAACTGTCTGTCTCGGTTTCTCAATCCTTACACAGCCAATGTCAGGGGAAGACAAAGAAAATGTCCAAAGATTATCTGTGGCTGTCCCTGAAGTTCAGCAGCTTGGAAATTGATGACAGAAAGGAGTTTGTTTCTGGTTGTTCAAGACATCAACAACTTGTCCAATTTGAGTCTAAAACCCTTAATGATGAGGCAGAGACAGGAAGATAAGGAAGCAAATCCTGCTCTCTGCGTCTCACTGCCCCATGCGCCCAAAGATTTTCCTGTTGAGATCAACCTGTTCAGTCACATGAAGACTCATGGGAGAAACATGACCCATTGCAGATGTAATCCTCCAGCTGAGGGAAAACCAATGAGGTGGCCCCTGCTGGAAGCCATTTTATAACACTGGGATAAATGCGGGAAGGATTTACAATGTCCAGCTGTGTATCATGAAAAGATCATTCCCTGGGGGATGCACTGAGTTGTGGGATTATACAGGGCTTTTAGTGTGTTCTCTCTCTCCTAGGCAGAGTCAAGATGTGAAGAGCATAGATATCAGGAATGTGACTGCAAGGCATCTTGATGAGAGGGAGGTAGCTGAGATTAAAGTAGGATCAGAAATTGTCCCCCGTGTGCTGGGAGGCTGTGCAATCGCAAGGGACAAACGGAGACTCTGGGGTAGATGACTCCCAGGATGATTATGTCGATTTTAGAAACCTGTAAACATTTAAATGCAGCTTGTCTTTACTACCTCAATATAAGCAAAAGACTGATATCACTTGCTGTGCTCTCTTTCAGCAAACAGCCCACAGAGTCCATATAAGACACTGAATGAAGCACTGTCGTCTGTCGAGGCATTTGAAAAGCATTATTTGGTGAGAATGCTCTTACAAAGTAGGCCCTGGTGAGATTGAGTGTGTGTGTCTGTGGGTGTAGGGTGGTTGGGAGGGTACCTTGTCTGTGATCCTGCTCACTGTGCAAATGAGTGTCGCTGGTGGAGGGACGGGATACTTGTAGATACGGTGCCAATCAAGTGGGCTGTTTTATCCTGGACAGTGTCAAGCTTCTTGTGTGTTGTTGGAGCTGCCCCATCCAGGGAAGTGGGGAGTATTCCATCACCCTCCTGACTTGTGCCTTGGGGATGGTGGACAGGCTGTCAAGAGTCAGGAGGTGAGTTACTCTCATCAGAATGCCCACTCAGCACTTCTGGCTGAAGATTGCTGTGAAAGTTTCAGCCTTACATTTTACACTGATGTGTTGGGCTCTTCTGTCATTGAGGGTGGGGATATATGTGGAGGCTCCTCCTCCACTGAGTGGTTTAATTCTCCACTACCATTCATGACTGGATGTGGCAGGACTCCAGGCTGGATCTGATTCGTTGGTTGTGGGGTCTCTTAGCTCTGTCTATCATTTGCTGCTTATGCTGTTTGGCATGTGCATGGTATTGTTTAGTGGCTTCACCAGGTTGACACCTCACATTTTGGTATACCTGGTGCTGCTCCTGGCATGCCCTCCTGCACTCTCCATTGAACCCGGGTCGATGCCCTGGCTTCATGGTAATGGTTGAGGGGGGGTGGGGGGTATGCAGGCCATGAGGTTACAGATTGTGTTGGAGTACAGCTCTGCGACTGTGGATACTGTCATCTGCATCCAGCAATTGGTAAGGATGAGGTCAGGTATGTTTTTCCCTCTAGTTGGTTCCCTCCCCACCTGCCGCAGACCCAGTCTAGCAGCGATGTCCTTTCGGACCCGACCAGCTCGATCAGGAGTGCTGTTGCCGAGCCACTCTTGGTGGTGGACATTGAAATCCCCCACCCAGAGGACACTCTGTGTCCTTGCCACCCTCAGTGCTTTCTCATGGAGGAGAACTGATTCATCAGCTGAGGGAGGACAGTACGTGGTAATCAGCAGGAGGTTTCCTTGTCCATGTTTAACCTGAAGACACGAGATTTCATATGTTCCAGGGTCAATGTTCACTCACTGGGGTAACACAATGGAAATTATGCCCAGTTATTCCCAGAATCCTGCTGCAAATTGAAAGATTTTTAGAAGTATGTGTAACTCCCGAATGTACCTGCCTTTCAGACACCTGTTGACAATAAGTACAGACCATATACAGACACATTAGAGGAATTACAATTAATTACTATAAATAGATTCAAACTACTGATAAACAAGTCTGAAATGTCTACAAAGTTCTCTCCCACTTACAAACTCCCACAGCACACACAGATGGACAAAAAGGGGAATTAAAGTCGTGGATGTTATGGGTGAAGACAGCCTGGGAAAGCAGCCCAACAATCTCTATTCCCGGTAGCAGTTTCATGGTGAATGGTAGGGCCTTAAGGGGTATATTGGGAACAGAGACACCTTAGAGTTTAGGTGCACAGTTCTCTGAAAGTGGAGTCCCAGGTAGATAGGACAGTGAAGGAGAGTTTTGGTACACTGGCCTTCATCAGTCAGGGCATGGAGTATAGAAGTTGGGAAGTTATGTTGCAGTTATACAAGATGCTGGTGAGGCTGCACTTGGAGTATTGTGTTCAGTTTTGGTCACCTTGCTACAGGAAGGATGTTATTAAACTGGAAAGAGTACAGAAGAAATTTACCAGGATGTTGCCAGGACCCAAGGGACTGAGTTATAGGGAGAGATTAGACAAGCGAGGACTTTTTTCTTTAGAGCATAGGAGACCTGAGGGGGGACTTTATACAAGTGTTCAAGATCATGAGAGGCATAGACAGGGTGAATGCACTCAGTCTTTTTCCCCAGGGTTGGGAAATTGAGGAGTAGCTGGCATCAGTTTAAGGTTCGAGGGGAAAGAATAAAAGGGAACCTGAGGGACAACCTTTTTACCCAGAGGGTGGTACGCAGATGGAATGAGCTGCCAGCGGAAGTGGTTGAGGCGGAAACATTAACAACAGTTAAAAGGCCTTTGAATAAATACATGGACAGGGCAGGTTTAGAAGGATATGGGCCAAGCGCAGGGAAATGGGGTTAGTGTGGATGGATGTTTTGGTCAGCATGGACCAGTTTGGGCCAAAGGGCCTGTCTCCGTGCTGTAGGACTCTGACCAGTCTTTGGTTCTTCCACATTCTTTTTCCCACTTCAATCCACAATCAAAACTGGAGGCAAACAAAGGCATGTCTTCACCCCACATAATCTCCAACAGACTGGACTGTCTCAGGCACCATGATCACAATCCCTGTTCGAGCAGAGATGGTGACACAGTGATATATAGTGAGGAGGGAGTTACCTGTGAGTCCTCAACATTGACTCCAGACGCCGTGAAGTTTCTGTACGTGCCTTTGTGTGTCCCTCTCTGTGCTTGTGTGTGTGTGTGTGTGTGTGCGTGCCTGCATGTCTCTCTCACACTTGCACACTCTCTCTGTCTTGGTGCCTGTCTCTGGACTGTGTAGCTGCAGCCAATGGGGTAGGAATTAGAGTGTGTCAGAAATGCTGAGCTTGATCAGTGTGTGTTTTGGTGCCACAGTCTGACTTGGCTGGCAGCTTGGTCACTTTTCCAGGTTGGGCACGTGCAGATCATACTCAGACAGTTAACAGTCAGCACAATGCCCAGAACGAGCTGAACTCTGTGTTTCTAATCATCCTCCTGTCCTTTCAGTTTAATCATCATCATCTCTCTGCAGCTCTGAATGGTGTTGGGGCTGTTAGTGTCAGTGTGAGCTCCACTTGAGATGAGTTTATAGGGTAAGGGATGCTGGGTGTGTGGACCTGTGGAATGGATACAGGAAGGATCTGGGAGTAAATGGCACAGAGTGATCCCATGTGTGGGGATCGAGGGTACAGGGTGATCCTGGGCGTGGGGGTATAGGGCGGGCTGGGGGGGAGATGGGGATAGGCTGCGTGGCCATTGTGTTTGTCTATTCAGTAATCTCTCTCTCTGTCTTCTCCGTGCCTCTAGGAGCTGTCTCTCACTGCCTTCGATATGTACAAAACCATTGGACAGAACCGCTCGGCTCAGCTGCTAGGGAAGGATCTTGCGGACTTCTACATGTACGTATGGAGTGTTCTAGAACGAGCTATCCCAACGCGCGATGGCCTGGGCTTCCTGCTGTGGTGTCTGTGACCAAATGGAGCAGAGTAATAGTGTGACAGTCTCGGTGTGTCAGGAAGCAGCACGTTGTGATAGGAATGGTTCAGGCCGAAGGGGGAATGAATAGCTGGCTCTTGGAAAGGGAGAGACCTCCACAGAGCTTCCCCTCAACCCCCCTCCCCAGCTCCCCAAGTTACCCCCCTCACCATCCCCAGCTTCCGGTGTCTCCCCACCCCCTTCCCTCCCAACTCCTTGCCCCACTCTCCATTCCTGATGAAGGGTTCCTGCCTGCAATGTCAATTTTCCTGCTCCTCGGATGCTGCCTGACCTGCTGTGCTTTTCCAGCACCACTCTGATCTATACTCTGATTTCCAGCATCTGCAGTACCCACTTTTACCCCTGTAGGAAAGTTAAACCTATAAAATAAAATCAAGAACTACAGATGCTAGATATCAGAAACAAAAACGGAAATTACTGGAGCAATGCAGCAGATCTGGCAGCATTTGTTAATGTTTTGGATCTACTGACTTTTGCTCAGGCCCGTCACTGAACTCAAAATGTTACCTCTGCTTTCTTCCAATGAGTGATAACCCTGCATGGGCTGCCTGCAATCCCCTGATGGTGATGGCTGAGAGATCTGAGAGCCGTGATCACACAGACTCTGTCTGTTTACCCCAAACTTCCCCCAGAATTCACATTGACTCACCCGGGATTGCCCCACCCCAATCCTACAGTCAATCTTCAAGAAGCTCTCTGAGCTGGTGTAAACTGCTCTGGAGTGGGCTAAGCAGGGTGGAAAGAGATTAACACGACTTGGGGGAACGGGGGATGAGCCAGAATTCTGAAATCTTGCTCTGCTATAAAAGCAATTTCTTCTTGGTTTCATGGTCTAGAATCTGGTCATTTTGTTTCTCTGTTTATAGGCATAAAGGGGAGCCGCAGAAAGCGTCACTGTACCTCCAAGAGGCACTGAAGACCTACCAGACTGAGGGCTGGAGCTTGCTAACCGCCCATACCAGGAAACAACTGGCTGAGTGTCAGAAACAGCTTCAGCAGACCCAAAAGTATCCTTCTGTACACTCCGCTGTCTGTCAGGGACATTGCTCACAAACACGGTCACACTATCAACTCATAACCACACCCAGCTCTCTCAGCTCATCCACTCTGTCTCAATTACCCTCCCCCCTCCTCCAAACCCCAACTAAAGTCATCTGCCAACTCCCTGAGGCTGCTATAGGTGGCAGGGTGGAGATCGCTGGGTGCTGGCCAAGATACTTAATACTTCAGTGGCCGTAGGTGAAGTGCCAGATTAGCTAATGTTCAGCACGGCTTTTGTGATATATGTGAACAACTTGGATGAAAATGTGGATGGGTGGGTTAGTAAGTTTGCAGATGGTAGAAACGTCAGTGGAGTTGTGGATAGTGTCGAAGGTTGTCAAAGGATACAGCGGGATATGGATCAGTTGCAGATATGGGCAGAGAAGTGGCAGATGGAGTTTAACCCGGGTAAGTGTGAGGTGCTGCACTTTGGGAGATCAAATGTTGGGGAAAAGTATACAGTTAATGGCAGGACCCTGAACACCATTGATGTACAGAGGGATCTTGGGGTTCAAGTCCATAGCTCCCTGAAAGTGGCCACGCAAGTAGATAGGGTAGGAAAGAAGGTGTATGGCTTGCTTACCTGTATTGGTCAGGGACTTGAGTACAAGAATCAGGACATCATGTTGCAGTTTTATTAGACTTTGGTTGGGCCACACATAGAGTATTATGTTCAATTCTGATCACCACATTACAGGAAGAATGTGGAGGCCTAGGAGAGGGTGCAGAAGAGGTTTACCAGGCTGCTGGCCGGATTAGAGGATATGAGCTACAAGGAGAGGCTGGAAAAAACTCAGGTTGTTTTTTCTGGAGCAATGGAGGCTGTGGGGTGACTTGATGGAAGTTTATAAAAATATGAGATGTGTAGGTAGGGTTGATGGGCAGAATCTTGTTTCCAAAGTTGAAATGTCTAAAACTAGGGGCATGCATTTAAATGAGAGGGGG
>NC_057721.1:85100205-85104234 GCF_004010195.1 Chiloscyllium plagiosum | reverse complement strand
TCAGCTTCTTGAACAAGGGAACAACATTTGTTATCCTCCAGTCTTCTGGCACTATTCCTGTAGACAATGACAACATAAAAATCAAAGCCAAAGGCTCTGCAATCATCTCCCTGGCTCCCTTGACTGTCCTTGATTGGCCCTAATCTTACTCTAGTCATTCTTTTATTCCTGACATACCTTTAGAAAGCTTTAGGATGTTCCTTGATCCTACCTGCCAACAACTTCTCATGTCCTCTCTTGGCTCTTTGCTCTCTCTTTAGATCTTTCCTGGCTAACTTGTAACTCTGAAGCACTGTAACTGAACCTTCACGTCTCATCCTTACATAAGCCTCCTTCTTCCTCTTGACAAGAGATTCAATTGTATGCAATACTCCAATTGCAGCTGCACCAGAGCTTTGTACAGCTGCAGCATGACCTCGTGGCTCTGAAACTCAAACCCTCTACCAATAAAAGCTAACACACCGTATGCCTTCTTAACAACCCTATCAACCTAGGTGGCAACTTTCAGGGATCGATGTACATGGGACCATGTAAACATAGCTCCCTCGTTCAACCACTTCCTCCCTGCCTGACAGGTACATACTTATCAAGGATCCGCAGTAGCTGTTCTTTGAATAAGCTCTACATTTCAATTGTGCCCATCCCCTGGAGTTTCCTTCCCCAACCTATGCATCCTAAATATTGCCTAATCACGTCAAAATTGCCTTTCCCCCAGCAATAACTTTTGCCCTGCAGTATATACCCATCCCTTTCCATCACTGAAGTAAACATATCGGAATTGTGGTCACTGTCACCAAAGTGCTCACCTACCTCCAAATCTAATACCTGGTCTAGTTCATTACCCAGTACCAAATCCAATGTGGCCTCGCCTCTTGTTGGCCTGTCTACGGGAAAGTGTGTCAGGAAAGTGTACGAAGGCATGCCAGGAGCAGCACCTGAAGATGAGGTGTCAACCTGGTGAAGTTACCAAACAGGACTACTTGCATGCCAAATAGCTTAAGCTGCAACTGATAGACAGAGCTAAGCAATCCCATAACCAACAGATCAGATTTAAGCTCTGCAGTCCTGCCGCATCCTATTGTGAATGGGGTTTGACACTTAAATAGCTCACTGGAGGAGGAGGCTCCGCAAATATTCTCATCCTCAATGACAGAAGAGCCCAGCATTTCAGCACAAAAGATAAGGCTGAAGCTTTCACAGCAATCCTCAGCCAGAATTGCCGAATGGATGATCCATCTCGGCCTCCTCCAGTGGTCCCCAGCGTCACAGATACTAGTCTTCAGCCAATTCGATGCACACCCCATGTGACATCAAG
This sequence comes from Chiloscyllium plagiosum, assembly GCF_004010195.1. Taxonomy (NCBI): domain Eukaryota; kingdom Metazoa; phylum Chordata; class Chondrichthyes; order Orectolobiformes; family Hemiscylliidae; genus Chiloscyllium; species Chiloscyllium plagiosum. The sequence goes on along the minus strand of NC_057721.1, from coordinate 85,102,919 downwards.
AAATGATTGGAAGTACTGGATACTGCAAAGACTATGGGTCCTGACAACATTCGACAATTGTACTGAAGACGTGCTCCAGAACCTGTCGCTCCCCTAGCCAAGCTGTTCCAGTACAGTTACAACACTGGCATCTACCCGACAATGTGGACAATGTGGACAATGTACACAAAAAGAAGGACAAATACAACCTGGCCAATTACTGCTCCATCAGTCTACTCTTGACCATTAGTAAGATGATGGAAGGTATCATCAACAGGGCTATCAAGCAGCACCTGCTCAGCAATAACCTGCTCAGTGACCCCCAGTTTGGGTTCCCCCAGGGCCACTCAGCTCCTGACCTCATTACAGCCTTGGGTCAAACATGGACAAAACAGCTGAATTCCAGAGGGGAGGGGAGAGGGACAGCCATCGACATCAAGGCTGCATTCAACCGAGTGTGGCATCACAGAGCCCTAGCAAAACTGGAATCAATGGGAATCAGAGGCAAACTCTCCGCTGGTTAGAGTCATACCTGGCACACAGGAAAATGGTCATGATTGTTGGAGGTCATTAATCTCAGCTGCAGGACATCTCTGCAGGAGTTCCTCATGGTAGTGACCTAGGCCCAACCATCTTCTGCTTCATCAATGATCTTCCCTCCATCCCATAAAGTCAGAAATGGGGATGTTCACTGATGATTGCACAATGATCAACACCAGGGACATGAGGCTGTTTTCGTTAGAGAAAAGAAGGTTGAGAGGTGAGTTAATTGAGACACATCAGATAATCAGAGGGCTAGATAAGGTAGACAGTGAGAGCCTTTTTCCTCGGATGGTGATGGTTAGCACAAGGAAGCATAGCTTTAAATTGAGGGATGATAGATATAGGACAGATGTCAGAGGTAGTTTCTTTACTCAGAGAGTAGTAGGGCATGGAACGCACTGCCTGCAACAGTAGTAGACTCACCAACTTTAAGGGCATTTAAATGGTCATTGGATAGGCATACGGACGAGAATGGAATAGTGTAGGATAGATGGGCTTCAGATTGGTTTCACAGGGCAGCACAACATCGAAGGCCGAAGGGCCTGTACTGCACTGTAGTATTCTATGTTCTAACAGTCACGACTCCTCAGATACTGAAGCAGTCTATGTTCAGATGTAGCAAAGCCTGGTCAATATTGTATTGAATTGAATTGAATTTATTGTCACGTGTACTGAGGTACAGTGAAAAGTTTTGTCTTGCGAGCAATGCAGGCAGATCACAGAGTTAAGAAGTATGGATAAGTAAAGAGCAGGTAAACAGCGGCAAAAACAAAAACACAGGTACAGGCGAATGTTAAGAGTTTGAGAGTCCATTCAGTATTCTAACAACAGTAGGGTAGAAACTGTTTCGAAACCGGCTGGTGCCTGTGTTCAGGCTTCTGTACCTTCTCCCTGATGGTAGAGGTTGTAGAAAAACATTGCCAGGGTGGGATGGATCTTTGAGAATGCTGGCGGCCTTTCCTTGACAGCGGGCCTGGTAGATAGATTCTATAGATGGGAGGTTGGCCTTTGTGATTGTCCGGGCCTAGTTCACCACTCTCTGTAACCGTCTCCGATCTTAAATGGTACAGTTGCCATGCCAGGTAGTGATACATCCAGACAGGATGCTCTTGATGGCGTACCTATAAAAGTTGGCAAGGGTATTCACCACCATGCCAAATTTCGTCAGCTGCCTAAAGAAAAAGAGACGTTGTTGGGCCTTTGTAACCAGTGCATCCACATGAAGAGTCTAAGAAAGCTTGTTCAGGATGACCACTCCCAGGAGCTTGACACTCTCCACCTCTGTGCTGTTAATGTGTAGGGGGGCATGAGTAACATCCCACCAAAAGTCAATAATGAGTTCCTTGGTTTTGCCGGCATTGAGAGCTCGGTTGTTCTCAGTGCACCATTTTTCCAGATCTTCCACCTCCCATCTGTAGTCTGTTTCGTCGCCATCTGAGATTCGACCGACCATGGTGGTGTCATCAGTGAACTTGTAAATGGCATTAGTCTGGTATTTGGCGACGCAATCATGGGTATACAGTGAGTACAGTAGGGGGTTGAGTACGTACCCCTGGGGGCTCCAGTGTTGAGTGTTAGTGAGGATGAAATATTGTCCCCAATCTTCACTAATTGTGGCCTGTGGATCAGGAAACTGAGGATCCAGTTGCAGAGAGTGGGGCTTAGTCCGAGATCACTAAGTTTAGTAATCAGTCTCGAGGGGATAATAGTGTTGAAGGCTGCACTGTAGTCAATGAGTAGGATTCTTACGTAGCTGTTCTTGGTGTCCAGATGTTCTAGGGAGGAGTAAAAGGCAAGTGATATGGCATCTGACGTGGATCTGTTGGTCCAATAGGCAAATTGGAGTGTGTCAAGAGTAGTGGGGAGTTTATTAATACCATGACCAGCCTTTCAAAGTACTTCATGACCACCGAAGTTAGGGCCACTGGGCGGGAGTCATTGAGACATGCTGCATGAGCTTTCTTGAGCACAGGGATGATGATGGCCGTTTTGACACAGGCAGGGACAGTGGCCTGCTGCAGGGAAGATGTCTGAGAAGACCTCTGCCAGTTGATCCGCGCATGCTCTGAGTGCACGGCCTGGTACTCCGTCTGGTCCCATTGCTTTCCTTGGATTCACATGAAGGAAAACTGATCTGACCTCTGATGCAGTGACTGTTGGGATAGGTTCATCAGGACATGTCAGAATAGATG
>NC_057721.1:85088043-85095688 GCF_004010195.1 Chiloscyllium plagiosum | reverse complement strand
CACATTGTACCCCATCCCTGTCCCCACCCTACACATTGTTCCCCATTCCCCTCCCCACCTTCATGCACTCTGTACCTCCTCCCACCCTCACACACACATTGTACCCCATCCCTGTCCCCACCCTTACACATTGTTCCCCATTCCCCTCCCCACCTTCATGCACTCTGTACCTCCTCCCACCCTCGCACACACTGTACCCCATCTCCTTCCCCATCCAACACCCCCACCCTCACACCAGTCTCAATAATATCAAACACTGTGTATCTGAGTAACAAAATGAGAACGTTTTTAGAAATGATATGGAAGGGCATGATAGTACCAATTCAGAAAGATTTTGTGATTTTGGTAAGAGACAAATACTTGTGGGGACCATAGTTGAACGTGTGTGTTTGTCTTGAGAAGTGAAACAGGGGATTACGTAGAATGACAGTGAAAAGAGCAACTCTTCGGGAATTCATGGCGAGATGTGGCAGAAACATCGAGTGATGACGCTTGCCACTTGATCCCATTTGATGTTTGGGTCAAGTTAAAGAATTGGAAAAGGTTTATGAATTACTGCATTTTTGGCCTCTTTAAACATAAGGACTGATCACAGCGGATTCTCCAGATAAGAACCAGGTGAAAAACAAGAAGGTGAGTGGGAGGTGCAAAAGGAAATAAGTTTGGAGAGGAGAGAGTAGGAGAACATACTGACAGTCAAAGGGAACTGAGAAACAGTTTCCCAGCAGGTAAATGGTAAAGAAGTTGGAAGCGGTGGGGATGGGCAGGCTACTTGGGACCGAGAGGATAGTCTATATAGAGGGGGAGGGCTAGGGTGGAATATTTAACAAGTCTGTACTATCCTTGTTTACTAAAGAATAGAAATCTGGTTAAAAAAAATACTGGCGGAAGGAGAGAGGTAGTGGAAGAACTGGTGGGGTGAAAGTTGAAAGGGAACAGACACCGCATCCCTGAATAAATAGGTCACTCAGTCCAGCTATTTTTAACGGTGTAGAGAGTGGAAGGGTTCACCTGAATCTTTTAATCACCTTGTGATACACCTCAGGATCAGAATGTGGCAAAAGCAATACCCTCATTTCAGAACAAGTGTCAGGACAGTCCTGCAGTGACTAACCAATTAGTTTAACATCAGCGTCGGATGATACTTTGAAATCCAGAATCAGGGATGAAAGGAACAGGAACTTGGAGAAACTTAAGTGAATTAAAGACAGTTAAAAATCATCTAATACAGGTTATTGTCCAAAGATCTATTTGGCAACCACCTGGTGAAGGAGCAGCGCTTCCAAAACTAGTGCCTCCCACTATAAAGCGCAGCAGGTCAGGCAGCATCCAAGGAGCAGGAGAATCGACATTTCAGGCATGAGCCCTTCTTCAGGAAAGGGCTTATGCCTGAAACGTCGATTCTCCTGCTCCTTGGATGCTGCCTGACCTGCTGCGCTTTTCCAGCAACACATTTTCAGCTCTGATCTCCAGCATCTGCAGTCCTCACTTTCTCCTCCCACTATAAACCTGTAGGACTATAACCTGGTGTTGTGTGATTTTTAACTTTGTCCACCCCAGTCCAACATTGGCTCCTCCAAATCATAAAGACAGCCAGAATTTTGTAAAAGACAGATTGTGCTTGACACCCAATCAAGTTGAATGTTTGGGAGAGGTAGCAGAGGAGGTTAATGAAGCGAATGCGGTAGATGTTGATTTTAATGAAGCATTTGACAAAGTGCCAAATCAAAGTCTGGTTAACAAAATTGAGGCTCAAGGAGTAGGGGGATGAATGTCCAGCTGAGCTGGTAAACAGTGCCGTTCCCCCAAGGGGGAATACTGCACTCGCTCCAGATAGACAGCTCCTATAGGAGAAATCTCGGCTTTCTCATGTCCACCACAGGATAAGGTAGACAAAGCATTTGCTGCTGTCTCTGGCTAGAATGTCTAGGAACGTCTCGGAACTGGTCCAATGGGACAGGCTTCACCTGAATCATGTTGGAACCACAGGCCTGACAAATTGCATAGCGAGACCTGTGGATAGGGCTTTAAACTACATGGGCAAGGGGTGGGGTGGTGGCTGTCGGGTTAACTTGCTTGGAAAATTATAAAATGACAGCTGAGGGACAAGGTGAGATTGCTGGTTGGTGCTGGGCTTTATTGTTACCAAAAAAGAAAAGGACATTGAAATAATACCACAGAGTCCAGTATCCTGTCACCAAGTCACCAATTGTTTACACAGGAACAGTCCTTGATCTTAATGCTGTCTTGTACAGCGTCAAACCCCAGAGTAAACAGTATCTCTGACACTCCCCTGTCAGCCAGGGCTCCTTGAATGGTCAGATTCACAGCCCCAATCGGGAAACCCATATTCTATGAGGTCCACCTGGCCAACCACGTTACAATCAGTATATCCCTCCCTCTCTGAGTCTGCAGCCATTGGTCGTTCCTTTTTCTCGGAGAGCTGCTCAGGGTGTTTTAGCAGTGGGCCAGGAGCCTCTGACTCAGTGTTTGATATGGGCAATGTGTAATGCACGGGAGCTCACCTCTTGCTCTGGGAGCACCTCGGGTCGATTTTCATTCTCTCCTCCCAGCAGCAAATGCATCGAGGCAATGACCCCCGTCATGCCCTTATCTGCTTCAGAGCGACTCTTCAACGCTTAAAGGAGAGTGTGAACCCACAGGCACTGTCAGCCTTTCTGTGTGTTCTGAGGGGCAGGGTCCCACGTGTGGAGTCACAGCTTTCACTTGGTCCATGTGCTTGGTCAGGACCATTCGTACTGACCCCAACTTTATACGTCACTGGTCCTGACCTCGAATGACCACATAGAGCCATCCCAATGGTTCCTACACCAAACTTCATCCCCTGAAGTGAGCTATCTCTCTTGTTTAGCAGAGTCTTGTGTCCAGCATTGGCATTCCTGATGCCATTTCACCTCCAGTTCCCTCACCCCAGGTCAAGAAGATCAGATTTAACCTGGTATGGCGTCTTCTCCCCATTTGCCACTCTGCTGGAGCTATCCCTGCCTGAGAGGTGGTGCAAAATCATATAGGAACCAGGACAGTTTGTATCTTGTCGGGCAGTTTCTTCAATCCAGCCTTCAAAATTCAGCCTGCTCCTTCTGCCAGACCATTGGATGGTGGATGGTATGGAGCTGTCCTTACATTTAAAAATCACAATTCACTTTAAGAAATACCATCGTAGTAAATGATGGCTCATTATCTGTGAGCAACACTTCTGGGATTCTGTATATTGTAAAAGATATGGGCAACTTTTCTATCGTCACCCTTGTGTTTGATGAATGAAGTCTCTGCACATCCAGCCACTTTGAGTGGGCATCTACATTGAATCTACACGAAAGGAGCTGCATAGTCAACATGTAATCGAGTCCAGGATTTACCCAGCCATTCCCATAAAAGTCGGGGGAGTGTTACTTTTGCCCTTGTTGGCATTCTGGGCACTGCCCCACCAACGCAGCTATGTCTGCATCCAATCCTGCCTATACTGTCTTGACAACAGCTTTATTTTGGAAACCCCTGGATGGTCCTGGTGGAGCTCAGCCAGTATTTGATGGTGACCTTTATTCAGGACAATCACTCTCACTCCCCACAACAATATGATGACCTTTACCGTGAGCTGGTCTCTCTGGTTCAAACAAGGTTTTAATGCTAGCTGCGATGGCTCTTTTCCCCCATTAATACTGATTGATTCAGTTTGGAAAGGACTGGGTCTTTGTGTGTCCAAAGTCTGATATTTTCAGCTGTGACTGGTAGCATGTTCAGAAAATTCAATGTCATGACCAACTCTTTCATTGGGGGTACCACCAGTGGTATATCTGCTAATGGGAAGGGGCTCAATGCATTCACATTCACTACTCAGCGTCCAGGATCGTGTTCTAATTTGTGATTATAAGTACTTAGTATTAGAGCCATCACTGAGGAAATATTGGTGACACTGCCTTACCCTCTTTAAGCAGACCAAGTAGGGGTTTGTGGTCCGTGATTATCATGAATTTTCATCCATAGAGTTATTGGTGGAACTTTCTGACTCCAAATATGACCACCAATCCTTCTTCTTCTACATGTGCATATTTATGCTCTGCATTAGCCAGAGTCCTGGATGCAAAAGCTATTGGGCATTCCTCTCCTTTGCGCCACCTCTGAACATAGCACATAGAACATTCCAGTGCAGTACAGGCCCTTCGGCCCTCGATTTTGCACCGCCCTATGAAACCAATCTGAAGCCCATTTAATCTACACTATTCCATTATCATTCATATGTTTATCCAATGACCATTTAAATGCCCTTAAAGTTGACGAGTCTACTACTGTTGCAGGCAGGGCGTTCCAAGCCCCTACTACTCTCTGATAAAGAGACTACCTCTGATATCTGTCCTATATCTATCACCCCTCAATTTAAAGCTATGCCCCCTCATTTTAGTCATCTCCATCCAAGGAAAACGTCTCTTACTGTCCACCCTATCTAACCCTCTGATTATCTTCTATGTCTCAATTAAGTCGCCCCTCAACCTTCTCACTAATGAAAACAGCCTCAAGTCCCTCAGCATTTCCTCATAAGAACTTCCCACCATTCCAGGCAACATCCTAGTAAATCTCCTCTGCACCCTTTCCAAAGTTTCCACGTCCTACCTATAATGCAGTGACCAGAACTGTACACAGTACTCCAAGTGTGGCCGCATCAGAGCTTTGTACAACTGCAACATGACCTCACGGCTCTGAAACTCAATCTCTCTACCAATCAATCTGGGTGGCAACTTTCAGAGATCTATGTACATGGACACCAAAATCTCTCTGTTGATCTACACTACCAAGAATCTTACCATTAGCCCAGTACTCTTTATCCCTGTTGCTCATTCCAAAGTGAATCACCTCACACTTGTCCACATTGTATGTTAGGGATCAGATCTTTGTTGGGATCATAGTATGTCAAAATGTTAGAAAATGATAGCTGTTCCTTGACTTCATTGAAAGCTGGGCCTTTCTATGAGACCATTTCCAAGGTTGTCCCTTCTTTAGGAGTTGATGCAATGACACCAGGATGAATGCCAAGTTGTGTATGAACTTTCCGTAACAATTTACTAGACCCAGAAATGACGTAAGCTCCAGGACAGACATGGGGGCTATGCCAATTTTGATCACCACCACTTTATCTTCCAACGGGTATAACCTGGTCTTGTCGACATTTTAGGTCATTTGGCAGGCCTGGAACACACATTTTTCCCTTCTTAGGCATATGTTGCCTCAGAAAAACACCTTGGGCCATATCCAAGTTCTCTAAGTGCTCCTTATTGGTTTTCCACAATATTTGCAAATCAGCTAGACAAATGGCAACCTGGGCTAGGCCTTGTAAAGTGTTCTCCACTGTCTGCTGAAAAATTGCACAGGCTAATGATACATTGGCACTAACCCATATGGGTATTAATTGTAGCAAACTTCTGGGAATCCTTATCTAATCAAAGTTGGAGGTATGCATGGCTCATGAACAGCTCAATAAAGGACAGCTCCCCTCCCCCCACCACCGCCCCTGCTTTGAGCATAAATCCACTGTGTGAGGGATTGAGTATTATCCCAGCTGCAAAAAGCAGTTTATCATTTGTTTTAAATCTCCACAAAGACAAACTAACCCATCAGACTTCAAATCACTATGACTTTATGACCAGTACAGCCCATTCCCCAAACTGGATTGGTTTGATGATTCCTTCGCTTTCCAGCTTTCTGATTTCTGTCTCTACTTTTGCCTGTAATGGCACTGGGCGGGCCTCGCAGAATCATGGGATTGCTTCCGGGTCAACATGCAAGGTGTCCTTGACCCCTTTGATAGTCCCTAGACCTTCCTGAAAAATGTCTGGGTATTGGTTAGGACTTCACTCAGGCAGCCATTTTCTGTCAAAATGTTGAACCGATCATGGTGAATCTTTCTCAACCAACTTCACCCCATCAAGCTTGGGCCCGAGTCTTTTACTCCAGTCAGTGGGAACCCAAGTTGTCCCCTTAATCTGTAAAGATTCCCTGGTATAGGTTCTCAGTCTAGCTGAGGACTCGTGCAAAGTTAAGGGCTGGAGTCCAGAGCGAACTTTATTAAAAACTGGTTCAACGATCACTGAAACAGTACCTATAGCCATTAAACCTGATAACCACGACATGACTGACAGTTCCTGACTCGTCCTCTGGTGTTGCCACTTGAGATGTAGATCCACTAGGCCCCAGCCTCCAGCAGGGAGACAGCAGGAGGACGGCCCAGGGTAACCAAAACCACAAACATGTTACTGAGCTGGAAAGACAACCACGAAGCAGTGTGGATGCGGCCAAATCCAGCATGTGAGCCATGAGAGGCCATGCTCGGTGCTCAGGAGCCATCTTGGAAGAGAGGTTTAAATTAATTATCTGTCGCTGAACCCATAAACATCAAAGAACTGTATGAAAGGAATTTGCAGTCCAGAGAAAAATGGAGCAAATATGAGCCCCAATAGTGTGCATTCTAGGCTGGTGAAACCTGTTTGGGGAAGAGGGAAGTGGCAATGGCTTAAGTGAAAATATTTCACACCATTGTAATCATGCAAAATGTGCCCTGAGATTGAAATTAGTTGATGTAGACTAGAATCCACAAATCAAGATAATATTATTTGGAATTGAAAGATGAATGAATCAAGGACAACTAACATGACAAATAGTTTAACACAAATAGTGTTTGACAAACTTTGGTTAGCTCATTTAGCTGTACAGCTGGTTTGTAATGTAGAGTGATGCCAACAGTTTGGGTTCAATTCCTGCACTCACTGAGGACTCTCATGAAGGACTGTCCTTGTCAACCTTTCCCCTCACCTGAAGCGTAGTAACTGTCAAGGTAAGCCACCACCAGCTCTCTTTCTCTCTCTCTCTCTCTCTCTTTCATTAGAGAGTTGCCTATGATCTGACAAGACTACGGTGACTTTATAGTCGAGAGTATGGTGCTGGAAAAGCACAGCAGGTCAGGCAGTATCTGAGGAGCAGGAAAATCAACGTTTTGGGCAAAAGCCCTACATCGGGATTAAGGCTGGGAGCTGAGGGGTGGAGAGATAAATGGGAGTGGGTGGGGTTGGGGAGAAGGTAACAGAGAGTGCAATAGGTGGATGGAGGAAGGGGGTAAAGGTGATAGGTTGGAGAGGAGGGTGGAGCGGACAGATGAGAAGGAAGGTCATGAGGGCGGTGCTGAGCTGCAAGGTGGGATCTGGGCTAAGATGGGGGGAGGGGAAATAAGGAAACTGGTGAAATCCACATTGATGCCATGGGGTTGGAGGGTCCCAAGGTGGAAGATGAGGCGTTCTTCCTCCAGGCATTGAGTAGTAAGGGAGTAGCGATGGAGGAGGCCCAGGACCTGCATGTCCTCGCCAGAGTGGGAGGGGGAGTTGAAGTCTTTACTAAACCTCAGAAAAGATCTAAGAACTTTGCCAAAGGTACAGCAGATTTACTAACTGATGCCTCAGCTTAGGGGATAAGATTTGCAAACATTCACTGAAGTTTTGCAAGTTGTGGAGTGATTAGACATAATGATAACTGCTGTTGTGGTTCTGTTCGCCGAGCTGGGAATTTGTGTTGCAGACGTTTCGCCCCCTGTCTAGGTGACATCCTCAGTGCTTGGGAGCCTCCTGTGAAGCGCTTCTGTGAT
>NC_057721.1:85084348-85087970 GCF_004010195.1 Chiloscyllium plagiosum | reverse complement strand
CTTCACAGGAGGCTCCCAAGCACTGAGGATGTCACCGAGACAGGAGACTAAACGTCTGCAACACAAATTCCCAGCTCGGCGAACAGAACCACAACAACGAGCACCCGAGCTATAAATCTTCACCCAAACTTTGAATGGTAACTGCTTTTGATTGAATCGACATAGAGAAATGAACTACAGAGCACATTAAAATAGTACATTTAGAGGTGAAAAGGGGAAACATTTTCCATGCGTACAGTACTGGAAATCTGGTACTTAATCCCATAGAAAAGTTGTGGATTTTGGATCAGTTGAAATTGTCAAGACTGAGATTGGTAATTCATATGTCGAAAGTGAGGCCTGCAGATGCTGGAGATCAAAGTCAAGATTAGAGTGGTGCTGAAAGAACACAGCAGCTGAGGCAGCAGTATGGCCCAATGTTAAATGGATTTGGAGGTGCAGAAAGGCAGGGGGATCTGAATGATCCATTCCAAAGTCAATGTTTATAAAATCTCGGATCTTTTATGCTTTTTCTAAAAGAGAAGGTTCATTGTTGTGTCCTTCTTTTAATATCTGAAGCAGCCAAGTGCCTAAATTTTTATTCTCTCTTTAAATTTATCTCTTCATATTTGCTACTTCTCCTTCCTCATGAGACAGAGTGCCTCACACTTACACTCATTCAAACAGACAGGGCGTTGCTATTTCACAAGCCATGAACGGGATACATATATTTAGTTAATATTTAGTTAGTTAAAATGATAAAACAAAAAATTGTGTATGAACAAAAAAGTATTTAATCTGGTTAAATCTTTTGAGTAACTGTCATGGCCGAAAGCTGACTTCTCAAGAAACTACCATCTAGTAATGAACTGGGGATTTCTTAAATGTCAGAAATGCATCTGCATGAATGCTTTGTTTGCTTAAATTAATTAAAACTAAGAGAATTAGAAACCCTAATTATTATTCTGCAAGACAGTTCAAAACTGTATAAGTAGGAAATGAAGGCAAGTGAATTTTAAACCTTATGGATTATCCATTAACTAATAATTCCAGCTTTCTATATTTGCCTTAGATAATGCAGTGCCTTATCTGTCATATTGTACTAAAAGAATCCTAATGGGATCGTTCCCCCAATCCCCACCTTTCTTCCATCCTTATAAATGGAAAATGTGTTTTTAGAGATTAATCTAGAAAAGCAAAAAAAGCTCTTTTTTTATTAGCTCTGTGTAGTTTGCAAGGTGAACGAGAGCCATTAATTACTTTACCAAGCAAACAGCATTAAAACAGCAAAACCGTAGCCCACGTCTTTTATAGTTCTATTATTTTGCCACCAGACAAATTTAAGAAGTCAGCTTTATAATTCTTATCCTCTCATTATCCAAAGTATAGAGGTATTACATGTGTTTAATCTAAGGTGTTGATCTAAGGTAGTTGTAACTTGCTTTACAAGTACCCTGAAAGTAATTCTTTGTTTCCCTTTGGCGGTACAATCACTTACGGACAGGAATCAATAGCGTGAGCTATGTATGAGAGCCAAGAATAGAGTTGATTGATCAGTTAAGCATTTTTTTGATGGAATAAAGAAATGGGATTGTTTGATTTGTTAATGGATGAGTCATGCATAAAAGCAATGACAATTTGCTAAATCCCTTTAGAACACTGCTTATTATGTTCAATTCTGTGTCCCACACTTTGGGAATGATATAATGTATTTGGAAAGGAAGAAATGTACTAAAATGATACTGGAGATAAAGAACCTCAGATATGATGGGAAACCAGAAAAGTTGTCATTGTTCTCCTTCGAACTGGGATAGAACATAGAACAATACAGCACAGAACAGGCCCTTCAGCCCTCGATGTTGCACCAACCTGTGAACTATTCTCAGCTTATCCCCAAAATCATCCATGTGCTTGTCTAAGGATTGTTTAAATCTCCCTAATGTGGCTGAGTTGACTACATTAGCAGGTAGAGCCTTCCACGCCCTTACCACTCTCTGCATACCACAGTTTGGGAATGATGTAATGTATTTGGAAAGGAAGACATGTACTAAAATGATACTGGAGATAAAGAACCTCAGATATGATGGGAGACCAGAAAAGTTGTCATTGTTCTCCTTTGAACTGGGATAGAATTAATGGCTCTTGTTCACCTTGCATCTGTCTTAAATCTATCACCCCTCAATTTGTAGTTATGCCCTCTTGTACAAGCTGACATCATCATCTTAGGAAAAAGACTTTCACTGTCTACCCCATCTAACCCTCTGATCACCTTGTATGTCTCTATCAAATCCCCCCTTAGCCTTCTTCTTTCCAATGAAAACAGACCCAAGTCTCTCAGCCTTCCCTCCAGACCAAGCAATATTCTGGTAAATCTCCTCTGCGCCTTTTCCAATGCTTCCACATCCTTCCCGAAATATAGGGACCAGAAATGTACATAATATTCCAAGAGTGGCCGCATCAGCGTTTTGTATAGTTGCAGCATGATATTGCGATGTTTAAGAGGGTTTAACAGAGGTTTTCAAAATCATAAAGTGGCTTTTTTAACCTAAGTAATGTAATCCTACTGACATAATATTGTAACCAGAGGACTCACAGTTAGGAACTGAGCATTTTCTCAGGGCATTCAAAGTGCTGCACCATGAATTGAAACACTTTTGGGAGTGTAGTCACCATTATTAAGTAGGAAATACAACATCCAATTTGTGCACAGCAAGGTCTCACAAGCTGCAACAAGTTTGTGTCTAACTTATCTGTTTTAATGGTAAGTTGTCAGATAAATGTTGGCCAGGGCATTGAAGAAAGTTTGAATTCTCATACCCAACGTCAACTCTTATACCAGAGTCCTAGGAGTCTGCCACTAACAAGTTGAAAGGAAAACAGAAAGTACTAGAGAAAATCAGCAGGTCTGGCAGTATCTGTGGAGACAGAAACAGAGTTAACATAGAGTCCAACATGACTCTTTTTTTGGAACGCTAACACTTACCATCTGAAAACAGTTTTGGATACTACCCTGATGTGAAGCAAGACAAGACAAGGACATAGTTTGTGATAATCTCCATTAATGTTATTCAGATATTGATGTCAATTCTCCATCATACATAGAGTCATAGAGATGTACAGCACGGAAAGAGACCCTTCGGTCCAACCCATCCATGCTGACCAGATATCCCAATCCAATCTAGACCCACCTGCCAGCACCCGGCCCATATCCCTCCAAACCCTTCCTATTCATATACCCATCCAAATGCCTCTGAAATGTTGCAATTGTACCAACCTCCACCACTTCCTCTAGGTAAAAACAATGACTGCAGATGCTGGAAACCAGATTCTGGATTAGTGGTGCTGGAAGGACATAGCAGTTCAGGCAGCATCCGAGAAGCAGTAAAATCGATGTTTCGGGCAAAAGCCCTTCATCAGGATTAAAGGCAGAGACCCTGAAGGGTAGAGAGATAAGCTAGAGGAGGGTGAGGGTGGGGAGAAAGTAGCATAGAGTACAATAGGTGAGTGGGGGAGGGGATGAAGGTGATAGGAGAAAGTGAGGTCTGCAGATGCTGGAGATCAGAGCTGGAAATGTGTTGCTGGAAAAGCGCAGCAGGTCAGGCAGCATCCAGGGAACAGGAGAATCGACGTTTCGGGCATAAGC
>NC_057721.1:85079736-85083804 GCF_004010195.1 Chiloscyllium plagiosum | reverse complement strand
GAGTGGTGGGCCTGTGGAATTCATTGCCGCAGAGTGCAGTGGAGGCCGGGACGCTAAATGTCTTCAAGGCAGAGATTGATAAATTCTTAATGTCACAAGGAATTAAGGGCTACGGAGACAATGCAGGTAAGTCGAGTTGAAATGCCCATCAGTCATGATTGAATGGCAGAGTAAACTCGATGGGCCGAGTAGCCTTACTTCCACTCCTATGTCTTCTGGTCTTATATGTTTCCCCTCTCACCCTGAACCTATGCCTTCTATTTCTGGACTCCCCGACACCGTGGAAACATACTTCGCCTGTTTACCCTATCCATGCCCCTTATAATATTGTAAATCTCTATAAGGTCACTCGTCAACGTCTGACAATTCAGGGAAAAGAGAACCAGCCTGTTCAGCCTCTCCCTATAGCTCAAATCCTCCAACCCTGGCAACATCCTTGTAAATCCTTTCTGAACCCTTTCAAGTTTTACAACATCTCTCCGATAGGAAGGAGACCAGAATTGCACGCAATATTAGATTAGATTAGACTACATTACAGTGTGAAAACAGGCCCTTCGGCCCAACAAGTCCACACCGACCCGCCGAAGCGCAACCCACCCATACCCCTACATTTACCCCTTACCTAACACTACTGCCAATTTAGCATGGCCAATTCACCTGACCTGCACATCTTTGGACTATGGGAGGAAACCGGAGCGCCCGGAGGAAACCCATGCAGACACGGGGAGAATGTGCAAACTCCACACAGTCAGTCGCCTGAGGCGGGAATTGAACCCGGGTCTCTGGCGCTGTGAGGCAGCAGTGCTAACCACTGAGCCACCGTGCCGCCCATCAGTAGCCTAACCAATGGCCTAACCAGTATTCCAACAGTGGCCTAACCAATGTCCTGTACAGCTGCAACATGACCTCCCAACTCCTGTACTCAATACTCTGACCAACCAACAGTGTAATTGGAGAACCAAAAGTGGACCAGCAATATATGATATCAGATTGAGCACATTAACACTTTATATATTCCTGCACTAATTAAAGAATACACTGTTCTTTCAACTGTCATAGTGAGAATTACCTGCTGCTTTAAACAAATGTAAACTTCATTTCAGATGACCAATTTGTTTCTAGGACAGTGTTTTGGGGATTAACATGAAACAAAGTCTCCTGTCAGCACCTAATTGATATCTGCCGTATCCTCTTCAATTTTAATACATTTTGTTGTGTTCGTAAAACAAAACCAAATAACCATTTAACTAGACATTTATAAAGTCATATAACACGTAAACAGACACTTCAGTCTAACCAGTCCACACAGAGTCATAGAGATGTACAGCATGGAAACAGACCCTTCAGTCCAACCCGTCCATGCCGACCAGATATCCCAACCCAATCTAGTCCCACCTGCCAGCACCTGGCCCATATCCCCCCAAACCCTTCCTATTCATATACCCATCCAAATGCCTCTTAAACCACCCTCTGTGTGAAAACATTGCCATAATCCCAACCATAATCCCAAACTAAACTCGTCCCACCTGCCTGTTCCTATCCCATTCCTTCCAAACCTGTCCCATTCATGAACTTATCCAAATGTCTTTTAAATGTTGTAACTGTACCTATATCCACCACTACTGGGTGTGGCAGTTCTTTCCACACAGAAACCACTCTGTGTGTAAAACATGTTGTCCCTGTGACCTTTTAAAATCTCTCCTCTCAGCTTAAAATATGCCTCCTAGTTATGAACTCCCCCTTCCTCAGGAAAAAAGCCCTTGCTATTCACCTTTTCTATGCCCTTCCTGATTTTATAAACATCTACAATGTCACCCCTCAACCTCCTACATTCCAGTGAAAAACATCCCAGCCTATCTTTATAACACAAACCTTCCATTTCCAGGAACATCCGAGTAAATCTTTTCTGAACACTCTCCAGTTTAACAGTATTCCTCCTACAATAAGGTGACCAGAACTACCCAGAGCATCCCAGAAGAGGCTTCACCAATATCTTGTATAACCTCAACATAATGCTGCAAATCCTGTACACAAAGGGCTGAGCAATGAAGGCAAGCACGCTAAATGCCTTCTTAACCACCCTGTCTATGTGTGACACAAATTTCAAAGAATAATATACCTTGGTCACTGCAGGAACCTACCATTAATTGTATAAATCATGGAGTCATAGAGGTGTACAGCACAGAAACAGATCGTTCGGTCCAACTCATCCATGCTGACCAGATATCCCTATATTATCTCGTCCCACCTGCCAGCACCCGGCCCATATCGCTCCAAATCCTTTCTATTCATATAACCATCCAGATGCCTTTTAAATGTTGCAATCGTACCAGCCTCCACCACTTCCTCTGGCAGCTCATTCCATACACGTACCACCCTCTGTGTGAAAATGTTGCCCCTTAGGTCTCTTTTATACTTTCCCCTCTCACCCTAAACCTATGCCCTCTAGTTCTGGGCTCACCCCACCCTGGGGAAAAGACCTTGTCTATTTATCCTATCCATGCCCCTCATAAGGTCACCCCTCAGCCTCCGACGCTCCAGGGAAAACAGCCCCAGCCTGTTCAGGCTCTCCCTATAGCTCAAATCCTCCAACCCTGGCAACCTCCTTGTAAATCTTTTCTGAACCCTTTCAAGTTTCACAACATCCTTCCAATAGGAAGGAGACCAGAATTTCATGCAATATTCCAAAAGTGGTCTAACCAATGTCTTATATAGCCTCAACATGACCTCCCAACTCCTGTACTCAATGTTCTGACCAATAAAGGAAAGCATACCAAACACCTTCTTCACTATCCTATCTACCTGCAACTCTACTTTCAAGGAGCTATGAACCTGCACTTAGAGGTCTCTTTGTACACGAACACTCCCCAGGACCTTAACATTACCTTACAGGTGGCATGGTGGCTAAGTGGTCTGCACTGCTGCCTCACAGCACCAGGGTCCCAGGTTCATTTCCAGCCTCGGGCGACTGTCTGTGTGGAGTTTGCACATTCTCCCTGTGTCTGCGTGGGTTTCCTCCGGGTGCTCCGGTCTACTCCAACATTCCAAAGATGTGCACGTCAGGTGAATTGGCCGTGCTAAATTGCTCGCAGTGTTAGATGCATTAGTCAGAGGGAAATGGGTCTGGTTGGGTTACTCTTCGGAGGGTCAGTGTGGACTGGTTGGGCCGAACGGCCTGTTTCCACTCTGTAGGGAATCTAATCTAAAAGAAATTAAGCGTGTAAGTCCTGCTCTGATTTGTTTTTCCACAGTCATTAATCTTCCACCTCACATTAATCGAAATTAAATTCCATCTGCCTCTCCTCAGCCCATTGGCCCATCTGATCAAGATCCCCTTGTAATCTGAGGTAACCTTCGCTGAGAGAAAGTGAGGACTGCAGATGCTAGAGATCAGAGCCGAGAGTGGTGCTGGAAAAACACAACAGGTCAAGCAGCATCCGAGGAGCAGGAGAGTCGACATTTCGGGCACAAGTCCTTCATCAGGATGGAATGAATGAATATGCCTGAAACGTTGATTCTCCTGCTTTTAAGATGCTGCCTGTTGCTGTCCACGACACCTCCAATTTTGGTATCATCTGCAAACTTACTAACTATACCTCCTATGTTCACATCCAAATCATTTATATAAATGACAAAAAGTGGACCCAGCACCGATCCTTGTGGCACTCCACTGGTCACAGGCCTCCAGTAGGAAAAACAACCCTCCACCACCACCCTCTGCCTTCTACCTTCAAGCCAGTTCTGTATCCAAATGGCTAGTTCTCCCTGTATTCCATGAGATCTAACCTTGCAAAGCAGTCTCCCATGGGGACCTTGTCGAATGCCTTACTGAAGTCCATATAGGTCATGTCCACTGTTCTGCCCTCATCAATCCTCTATGTTACATCTGCAAAAAACTCAATCAAGTTAGTGAGACATGATTTCCCACGCACAAAACCATGTTGACTATCCCTAATCAGTCCTTGCCTTTCCAAATACATGTACATCCTGTCCCTCAGGATTCCCTCCAACAACTTGCCCACCAACGACGTCAGGCTCACTGGTCTATAGTTCCCTGGCTTGTCTTTA
>NC_057721.1:85077499-85079599 GCF_004010195.1 Chiloscyllium plagiosum | reverse complement strand
AAAAAAAAACTGCAGATGCAGGAAATCAGAAACAAAAACAGATACTGCTGGAAAAATTCAGCAAGTGTGGCAGTAGAGAGAAAGCAGTTAACTTTTTTTTGGTCCAGAGACCTTTCTTCAGAACTATTTTAAGTTTAAAAAAATGTTGGTCTATATGCTGAAAGTGGGGTAGTGGGAAGGGGGAGGAGTAAAGGATTGGTGGAGGTGGACTCCAGAGATTGAGAGAGAGAGAGAGAGAGAGAGCAAGAAACAGTTGTGCAGTCAAAGAAATGGGTAAAGGTCAGCCTGGGAGAATGACAAGTGGCTAATGGGGGCCATTACTGGATGACATTGGTAACAGCCCATGTGATGACAAAGTCTGGTGTGTGGGAGTTGGGGTATGGACATGGGCCAAAGTGCTCAGGCCCTAAAGTAATTGAGCTCAAGGTTGAATTCTGAAAGCATAAGGTCCCTAAGTGGAAAATGATATGCTGTTCTTCCAGCTTGCTCTGAGCTTTGCTGGAACACTGAAACAAGCCAGTGAAACAGAGATGTTGGGCAGGGAACATAGCAGTATGTTGATGTGTCATAAAGCTGGTCCTTTTTTTCTAAAAGCTGTTCCCTTTCTCAAAGATACTGTGTTCTTGATTTTTCTCAGAAGGGTCCTAAATGGGCCGGGCTCCAATTAGACAGGTTTAGTACTGAAATTAAAAGGATTTTGAGAGGCCTTTTGTGTATTTGTAAACAGATGTGACTTCAGGCCAAAGTGGTCATGTTTTAGAAGTGACCTGTATAATGAAAGGGGAGTGGTCAGCTCTCTAGCTGAGCAGTTCAGTCTTGAACTAGTTAGGAGTTCAGCTAGGAGTTGTGTGAAAACAGGCTCTCTCTCTCTCTCTACCTCTCTCTCTCTCTCTCCTTGTGCTCTTCTAATTTTAACCTGTAAGCATTTGTTGCATTTAGACTGGTTTTAACGAAGTTTGCTTATTGGGACTATTGTGTATGTTCAGAACAGCATAATTAAGTCTAGTTTGGATAGATTGAGTTCTGTAGGGGTTCTTTATTCTGTTCTTTGTGTTTCATTGTGTAATTTTGTGAATAAATTTCAATCTATTTTAAAACCTAGCTAGCTTACTCCAGGTAATTTTCACTGTATACTTATCAAAATAAATTCTTCAAGGGCTTGACAGGGAAAATGCTACAAGGGTATGTTTCCCCTCGTGGGAGAGTCTAGGAGCAGAGGGCACAGCCTCAGAATAAAGGGGCACCAATTTAATACTGAGATGAGGAGGAATTTCTTCTCTCAGAGGGTTGTGAGTCTTTGGAACTCCTTACCACAGAGAGCTGTGGGGGCTGAGTCCTTATGCATATTTAAGGCTGAGGTCAATTGATTCTTAATCAGGAGGGGAATCAAAAATTCAGGGAAAATGAAGGAAATTGTACGTGAGGAGTGTTGGAGTAGCCATGATCCTATTGATGGCAGAGCAGGCTCAAAGAGCTGAATGGCCTACTCCTGTCCCAATTTAACATGGCCTTTTGGTCTAATGTCCTGAGACACGTCTCTAGCTCCTCGTCAGACATTGTATCTTGATAGAGCCCAGTCGCATCAAGAATGGCTGACCCTGGGATGCTCCTACTCTCGCCACCTGCCATTGGTATGTGTCAGAGGAATTTATAATCAACCTGTTGTCACCAAATATTTCAGACCAAAAAGTCCTGGAGTGGTAGACACACGTCAGATGTTAGAATGTGGAATAAAGCTTCAAAATCTCCAGATGACCAAAGGTGCAAAGTGTAACAAGTGTTGAGGATGGTGCTCGTTGAATACAGCAGGATGTATCCAAGCTGACAGACTGGGCACATGAGTGGTTGATGGAGTTTAATACTGGGAGGTAGGAGTTGATGCATTATTGTTGAAGGGATAGGGAGAGGCAATCAGCTCCAGGACATCTCTGCAAGAATTCCTCAGGATAGTGTCCTTGGCCCAACCATCTTCAGCTACTTCATCAATGACCATCCCTCCATCATAAGGTCAGAAGTGGGGAGGTTCGCGAATGATTACACAATTCAAAGTTTGTGCGAAGATTTGTACCTCGGGTGCTCGTTGCTGTGGTTCTGTTCGCC
>NC_057721.1:85069315-85077299 GCF_004010195.1 Chiloscyllium plagiosum | reverse complement strand
GTCGAATTCATGTTGCTTGTTGTCTGCGTGTGTGGCTACCAAGGATAGCTGATCGTGTCGTTTTGTGGCTAGTTGATGTTCATGTATGCGGATTGCTAGCTGTCTTCCTGTTTGTCCTATATAGTGTTTAGTGCAGTCCTTGCATGGTATTTTGTACACTACATTCGTCTTGCTCATGTTGGGTATCGGGTCCTTTCACAAATGTCAATGGGTTGTGATCAGTGCATACGATTGCCTAAGATGTATTGCTGGTAATATAAATACTGAAATGTTGTAATGCCAACACCAAGTTTAAAGTTTCTTTCCCCACCGTTAAATATTTCTGTTGATGAATGCCCAACTATCTGGAAAAATACCCGATGGGTTTTTGTCTTCCCTCATCATCTTCCTGCAGGACCACTGCACTGACACCCACATCACTGGCATCGATAGCCACCTTGAAAGGCTGCGTGAAATCCAGGGTGGCTAATGCTGGGGCAGTAGTGAACAGTTTTTTAGGCTGTCAAATGCCTTTTGACAGTCCGCTGTTACTGAAACTTCTCGCCCTTTTTTAACAATTTAGTGAGTGGAGCAGCCATACTGCTAAAGTTCGGCACAAACTTTCAGTAATATCCACTCATCCCCAGGAACAGTAATACTGCTTTTCTCGTCGATGGTGTAGGATATTCTCCAATTACTTTCGTTTTCATATCCCATGGGGCCATTTGTCCATGTCCAATAACATGGCCCAGGAAGGTGAGTTGGGCTTTAGCAAATTCACTTTTAGCTAGGTTTACCATTGATCGGCTTCGGAAGGCAGGCTTGAACAAGTTTGATAAATACTGTAAATGTTCCTTCCATGAGGGACTAAAATACACCAGGTCATCTATGTAAACAACACAATTGGGTAACACAGCAATGACCTTATTAGTCAGTCTTTGATATGTTACTGGAGCGTTTTTCATACCAAAAAGCATGACTTTGAGCTGATATAGTCCATTTGGCGTTACAAAGCTGAAATTGCCTTTGCTCTTTCTGACAAAGGTACTTACTTGCCAGTACCCTCTGAGCAAGTCCAACTTAGAAATGTAAGCTGCTTGTCCCACTTTGTTGACACAGTCATCCAACCATGGAATTGGATATGCATCAGTCTTTGTAATGATGTCGACTTTGCAATAGTCCACATATAACCATTGGGCACCATGACTATGGGTGAGCTCCAGTCACTGTAACTCAGTTTGATTATGCCATCTTGGAGCATGCACCTCAATCTCCTTCTGAACCTGTGCCAACTTTAGAGGGCTATGCCTATAAGGACGTTGCTTAATCAGAACAACATTTCCTATATCTACATCATGTACAATTAGGTTCGTACTTCCCAGTTTATTTCTGCATATCTCCCCATGTGATAGTAATAACTCTTTCAGGTCATTTCGATTTTCTTGTGCAAGGTAACTCAATAGTTTATCCCAATTTTTGACAACTTCCTCATTGTCCAATTTGATTTGAGGAATGTCCAGTTCAGAACCCTCTGAACTTGGTTCTTCCTTCTGTGCTGTAATCAGTAACACCTTCTCCTCTTGCTTTCCTTCCCGATCAAAATACCTTTTGAGCAGATTCACATGACACACTCTGAGAGTCCTTGTTAAGTAGTTCACCTTACTCAATTTCCTCTCGATGTGATAAGGTTCACTAAACCTTGCTTTTAAAGGCTCGCCTGTTACTGGAATTAACACCAAATGCAAAATTGCAAATTTGTGATTTCTTATCCGCTTCCTGTTTCATTGTACACTGTCATACTTTTAAATGCTGTCTAGTCAACTCTCCAGCTCTATTTAATCGTTCTCTAAAATTTGACACATAGTCCAATGGGGTGGTCTCTGAATTCTGAATATTTATTTCTCCTTAATTTTAATGGCCCTCTTACTTCATGCCCTAAAGTTAATTCAAATGGACTGAATTTAGTCGATTCATTTGGTGCATCTCTGATCGCAAAATAGTTTAAACAGAATTCCCTTATCCCAATCATCTGGATAATCCTGACCACAAGCCCTTAACAATGTCTTTGTTGTTTGATGCCATCTCTCTAGCGCTCCCTGCAATTCAGGATGGCACACAGTTGATTTGAATTGCTTTATTCCCAAGTTATCTGTAACCTCCTTGAATAGTTTGGATTTCAAGTTTGATCCCTGATCTGACTGGATCTCTATTGGTAGTCCGTATCTCATAAAGACATTAAGTTTTAGCTATGATATTGCGTAACGGAATTGCTTCTGGAAATCTAGTCGACACATCCATTATTGTTAATAAATATTTATTAACTTTTTGTTTGAGGTAGGGGACCTACGCAATCAATAAAGACTCTTGTGAAAGGTTCCTCAAATGCTGGAATAGGTATTAAAGGTGCAGGTTTTATTACTGCCTGGGGTTTTCCGATTAGCTGACATGTGTGACATGTCTGGCAAAATTCAACAACATCCTTGTGTAGCCCAGGCCAGTAAAAATGTCTTTGTATTTTAGCCTGTGGTTTCCTCATCCCTAAATGACCCCCAAGTGGTAGCTCATGTGCTACTCACAGCAGCTTCTTTCTATACCCTACTGGCAAAACAATTTGATGAATCTCTGCCCATTTCTCATCTGTTTGTTTTTTTTCTCTTCTCAGAGTGAACAGAACCTCTGACACTCCTGGGTATTTTTGACACACCTGTTTATTTAATTATTTTTTTCTTTCTTTTTGCTAAATTACCCCCACACGAGTGGTTATTTTTTCCCCAGCACCCACGTTGTATATGTGCAGGTGTGAGACACAGTGAGAGACACAAGGAGCATGAATCTTTATTCAGTTTTCACCACCAGTAAGAAAAGAAGCACCCAAGTGGCCAGTAACAAGCAGTGCCCTTCACATCAAAGGGCAATGCTGTGTGATCAAACAGTGAAGGGGAGGGCAGGGATTAGATCAAAATAGAGTTGGACAGGGAAATAATGCACTCCACTCCCTGCGGCACCCACCTCTCCCTGAACAACTCCAGGGTGTTGGTGGCCACTGCATGCTCCATATCCAGAGACACCCGGGCTCTAACGTAACCGCGGAAAGGCAGGTTTGGCAAGGCCCAGGAGCAGACCCACAAGGAGGTGTTCAGACCTGCCCTTCCCCCCCTCCATACCGAGTGTCTGAAGATCAGGAGCATGGGACTGAAGTGCAACCAAAAACAGAGAAGGAGGTTTTTGAGGAAATCAAAAAGGGAGTGCAAACGCTCACACCCAATATACACGTGCTCCACGGACTCCACAGCGCCACAGAACAAGCAGTTGGGCTGGGAGTCCGTGAACCACCGCAATCTGCGGTTGCAGGGGACTGCTGCGTGCAGCACCCTCCACCCCAGATCCCCGAGAGAAAGGGGGAGGACTCCCGCGTAGAGAGCCCTCCACTGGGGATCCCCACCGCCCGGTGGCAAATGGGCACGCCAACCTCCTCCCCGACACCCAACCCGTGCGGGCACCGCCGTGGTCCCTGCCCTCGAGGACGCAGTTAAAATCTCCCCCGAGGACAACGCACTGGTTCTCGTCGATGGAGGCGAGATGAGCGGACATTTCTCCGAAGAAGCTCGCTTGCCTCGGCCCGGCCAGGGGAGCGTAGACCGTCGGGTCCGAGCACCGCCGTTTTGAGGCGTCGGATGGCGGTGGCCACGTACTGGACGTCTACCGCTGCCCTGCCTGCTATGTCCTGCGGCAGCGTCCAGCCCAGGCCCCCGGCACCCAGCACGTCCTCGACCCTGGTCACCCTCGCCGCCGCGGCCCTCCCCTCCGACAGTCACTCGAACCCGCGAGTACGGAGGTGCGGGTTCCTGAGCAACGGCTCCCTGACGACAGCCGCTACTCCAGCCGGAGGGTAGGCGCGACGCGATTCGACCATGTTCCAGACAGTGATCAGGTCCTGGTAAAAGACAGGCAGCGTCTTGAGGGCGACCTGCAGACCGTCACGGTCGACGAACAGGAGCTGCGTGTCGTAGTTGTGGTTACGCACCTGGCGGAAAAAATACGTCACCACCTAGGAGGAGGCTCGACGTGAAGGTATCGCCGCAAGGTCTGAAGGCGGAGCGTCGCGACCTGGGTGCGGGCGCACACCAGCGGCTGACCGCCCTCCTCAATAGGGAGACTCAGAACCCGCCCAGCGACTCAGTGCATCTTTTTGTCCCAGAAGTCGACTAATGTTCTCTGGATGTCAGCGACAAAGCCAGGAGGAGGGACCAAAGTGAGCAGCCGGTACCACAGCATGGCGGCCACCAGCTGGTTTATGACCAGCACTCGACTCCTGTAAGATAGCACTCGGAGCAGTCCTGTCCAGCGGCCTAGGCGAGCCGAGACTTTGGCCTCCAGCTCCTGCCAGTTGGCCGGCCAGGATTCCTCAGCCGGGCTGAGGTAGACCCCCAGGTAGAGGAGATGGGTGGTACTCCAGCTGAACCCCCGTAACTCCCCTGGCAGAGAGTCCACCCGCCACGGACCCATCAGTAGTCTGGAACATTTGGCCCAGTTGATCCTGGCGGAAGACGCTGCCGAGTGCACGGCTTCACATCTGTTTGAGTGTGATGGTATCCATTTCCTCATTAAAACATCATTTGTTAAGTAGTAACACACAGGGATGCATTCACTCTCCTCCTCTGTATATGCCTTTTGATATAACTGTTTTAAATTCACATCTTTCTGCTGTAATTTAATGAGCTTAGCACAGCTAAAGATACTTGCATGTTTACCTAGTTGCTCCTTCTTTGTCCCACTTACCTGATCAAAACAAGTCTTGGATAAGGCTAAAATCACACAACACCAGGTTATAGTCCAACAGGTTTAATTGGAAGCACTAGCTTTCGGAACGCTGCCCCTTCATCAGGTGGTTGGCTCCTTATCTGTGCCTTTTGATCTCTCCTGCTTTAGCTTTTGCCTCTGTGCTCTTGTGACCACACAATCAGAAAAATTCCGGAACAAAGTTCCTTCATTTC
This sequence comes from Chiloscyllium plagiosum, assembly GCF_004010195.1. Lineage (NCBI taxonomy): Eukaryota > Metazoa > Chordata > Chondrichthyes > Orectolobiformes > Hemiscylliidae > Chiloscyllium > Chiloscyllium plagiosum. The sequence goes on along the minus strand of NC_057721.1, from coordinate 85,072,326 downwards.
TTCAGTTGCCTGCGTCTCCACTGGCTTTTCAACTAGAGTAGGCAGCACGCCTAGTGGTGAATCAGCTATATCATTTACAAGGACAAATTGTATTCCTGGAGCTGAGAGTGTGCCCAGTACTCCTACCACAAACTCTCCACTGTTCTCTGGACTCTCTAGCCTCACTTTTCATAACTGAGCACTTTTTGTCTCACCGTGAATTCGTGTGACCACTACCTTTTCTGGCAATAGTCCCTCAGGAGTACATATCTCCTCATCCTTCAGCATCACAGACTGAGAGGATCCTGTGTCTCTTAATATTGTAACCTCATAACCTGCTACCCCTGGCCTATGTGAATAAACTTTACCCTTACAGGTATATTTTTTAAGTAGATCTGGCACTTCCTCATTAACCAACCTCTGATCATCTTGTACACTCTGAGGCAGTTGTCTAAGCTCCCTTGTGCTTTTTGTTACTGGTCCAACAAAACTCCCAGGCTTGTCTGGTCTTCCTCCACCTGGCTTTCTCCTAGCGCACCAACACAGTGATTTCATGCGGCCCATTTTATTACAATGAAAACACTGGTGTCTTTTATCTTCTTTGACCCCCTCAAGAGTTTCTTTTTTTTAGCCTATGTTAAGTTATCCTTATGATCTTTACTGAGATCTACTTTCCCTTTCCATGTGAGGATTTGTCTTTGCCCCAATTTCTCTCCCCCATGGACTGAAATTGATTCTTGAAGCCAAACCGTGTTTTATGGACCAGCTCATAATCATCAACCACTTCAGCTGTTAACCTTGCCATTTTAATTCTCTGCTCTTTCACATGAGTTTGCACTATTTCAGGCAGTGAATTTTTGAATTCCTCCAAAATAATTACCTCTCTAAGGGCATCATGGGTTTACTTGATTTTTAAAGCCCTTATCCACCGATCAAAATTACTCTGTTTGATCTTTTCAAACTCAATATAGGTTTGACCAGGGCCCCTCCTTAGATTCCTGAAACATTGTCTCTATGCTTCTGGTACAAGCTCATATGAACTTAAAATGGCTTTTCTCACCTCCTCATACTCCCCAGATATCTCCTCTAATAAGGATGTGAATACCTCACTTGCCCTACCTGCAAATTTCATTTGGATCAACAAAACCCACATTGCCACTGACCACTGCATTTGTTTAGTTACCTTTTCCAATGAGATGAAAAAGGCTTCCACATCCTTCTCATCAAATTTAGGCAATGTTTGAACATACTTAATCAGTTTCTCACTCGGCTTCCAACTACCAGGGGCTTGCTCATCCTCACTCTCTTCCTCACTGAGCCTACCCTCAGCCTTTATCTCCAGCCTTTTAAGCTGACTTTCCTTTTTCAGTGTAAGTTTTTGAAGTTCAAAAGCTCTCTTTTTTTCTTTCTGTTCTGCTTCTAATCATAACTCAAACTGTTCCATTTCTGCTGCCCCTTCCTTATCTCACGTCTCTAACACAAGCTGCATCATTTGCAATTGAATTCTTGTCAACTCTATAGATTCTGATGGTTTCTCCAGCAAGTGTAAATGCTGACCTACTGCTGTAATTATCTCTCCTTTCCTCACAGAAGCAGGCAGTTCCAATTCCAGCTTCTCTGCTCATTCTTGCAACTTAGTCTTATTCACTTTTTGCAAAAGTTCCAAAGTCACTGCATCCACATCCAGAAAACTCTTGGTGACTGAAAGAGCCCATTCCTATCCAAAACTTTGTCTCCCCAACCAAACCAACACCCGAAATAAAGACACGAGCACCTACCACTCGCTGTTTAAAATCCCGCAAAGAGCCCCCAATCTGTAATGGACTAGGCCAGAGCATTCAAAACATTCTTAAGCAGACAGCTCAGATCATAACACCACCCCCTGCAAGTTCCCCTCCAACCTCTCACCATTCTGACTTGGAAATATATCGCTGTTCCTTCACTGTCCCTGGGTCAAAATCTTGGAGTTCCCTTCCTAAGGGTTTTGTGGGTCAACCCACAGCACATTGACTGCAGTGCAGGTCCCCCACCTTCTCAAGGGGCAATTAGGATGGACAATAAATGCTGGGCCCAGCCAGCGATGCCCACATCTCCAGGATCCAAATCAACTCTCCATGTTAGTGCTGCATTGTTTCTGTTGGCCTTCCTACAGAGGGAAGCCTGACTCTGGTGAATGGGTAGGTGATGCCCCCTTGTGGCTATCATTGTCTGGCATCTACTTGCTGCTGCTCCTAGTACCAGTTGGGATATTGTGGAATTCCCAGTGGGAATGTTTTTTGTCACAAGAGACAGCAACACATCCACAGTTAGCAGTGGATGAATGGTGCCCAGTAGTCAGCCTGTCTTACACTGAGGTTGAAACTTTATTGCTGGAACAGCACAGCAGGTCAGGCAGCATCCAGGGAACAGGAGATTCGACGTTTCGGGCACAGGCCCTTCTTCAGGAATGAGCAGAGAGTGTTCAGCAGGAGAAGATAAAAGGTAGGGAGGAGGGACTTGGAGGAGGGGCGTTGGAAATGTGATAGGTGGAAAGAGGTCAAGGTGAGGGTGATAGGTCGGAGTAGGATGGAGGCGGAGAGGTCAACAAGAAGACTGCAGGTCAGGAAGGCGGCCCGCCGCATCTGCTCCCAGGAGGACCAGTTCAAAATACGTACAACACAGATGGCCTCATTGGACTCATCCACCGCCAAACCACAACAACCCGACGGTCGGAGGAGGAGCGTCTTATCTTCCGACTGGGAACCCTCCAACCGCAGGGGATGAACTTGGACTTCACCAGTTTCTTCATCCCCCCTCCCCCCACATTGTCTCAGCCGGATCCCTCCAGCCCGGCACCGCCTTCCTGACCTGCAGTCTTCTTCTTGACCTCACCGCCTCCATCCTACTCCGACCTATCACCCTCACCTTGACCTCTTTCCACCTAACACATTTCCAACGCCCCTCCTCCAAGTCCCTCCTCCCTACCTTTTATCTTCTCCTGCTGAACACTCTCTGCTCATTCCTGAAGAAGGGCATGTGCCCGAAACGCCGAA
>NC_057721.1:85051755-85066041 GCF_004010195.1 Chiloscyllium plagiosum | reverse complement strand
CCGAGGACCTTACCATTAAGTGTATAAGTCCTGGTAAGATTTGCTTTCCCAAAATGCAGCACCTCGCATTTATCTAAATTAAACTCCATCTGCCACTTCTCAACCCATTGGCTCATCTGATCAAGATCCTGTTGTAATCTGAAGTAAACCTCTTCGCTGTCCACTACACCTTCAATTGTATAAGTCCTGGTAAGATTTGCTTTCCCAAAATGCAGCACCTCGCATTTATCTAAATTAAACTCCATCTGCCACTTCTCAACCCATTGGCTCATCTGATCAAGATCCTGTTGTAATCTGAAGTAAACCTCTTCGCTGTCCACTACACCTTCAATTTTGGTGTCATCTGCAAACTTACTAACTGTACCTCTTATGCTCGCATCCAAATCATTTATATAAATGACCCAGCACCGATCCTTGTGATACTCCACTGGTCACAGGCCTCCAGTCTGAAAAACAACCCTCCACCACCACCCTCTGTCTTCTACCTTTGAGCCAGTTCTGTATCCAAATGACTAGCTCTCCCTGTATTCCAGGAGATCTCACCTTGCTAACCAGTCTCCCATGGGGAACCTTACTGAAGTCCATACAGATCACGTCTACCATTCTGCCCTCATCAATGCTCTTTGTTATTTCTTCAAAATACTCAATCAAGTTTGTGAGACATGATTTCCCACGCACAAAGCCATGTTGACTATCCCTAATCAGTCCTGGCCTTTCCAAATACATTGACATCCTGTCCCTCAGGATTCCCTCCAACAACTTGCCCACCACCAACGTCAGGCTCACTGGTCCATAGTTCCCTGGCTTGTCTTTACCGCCCTTCTTAAACAGTGGCACCATGTTAGCCAACCTCCAGTCCTCTGGCACCTCACCTGTGACTATCTCAGCAAGAGGCCCAGCAATCACTTCTCTAGCTTCCTACAGAGGTCTAGGGTACACCTGATCAGATCCTGGGATTCATCCACTTTTATGTATTTCAAGACATCCAGCACTTCCTTCTCTGTAATATGGACATTTTGCAAGATGTCACCATCTATTCCCCTCCAGTCTATATCTTCCATGTCCTTCTCCACAGTAAATCCTGATTCAATATACCTGTTTAGTATCTCCCCCATCTCCTGTGGCTCCACACAAAGGCTGCCTTGCTGATCTTTGAGGGGCCCTATTCTCTCCCTAATTACCCTTTTGTCTTTAATGTATGTATAAAAACTTTTTGGATTTTCCTTAACCCTATTTGCCAAAGCTATCTCATGTCCCCTTTTTGCCCTCCTGATTTTCCTCTTAAGTATACTCCTACTTCCTTTATACTCTTCTAAGGATTCACTCGATCTATCCTGTCTATACCTGACATATGCCTCCTTTTTCTTAAGCAAACCCTCAATTTCTTTAGTCATCCAGCATTCCCTATACCTACCAGCCTTCCCTTTCACCCTGACAGGAATATACTTTCTCTGGACTCTCGTTATCTCATTTCTGAAGGCTTCCCATTTTACAGCCATCTCTTTACCTGTGAACATCTGCCCCCAATCAGCTTTAAGTTCTTGCCTAATGCCATCAAAAGTGGCCCTCCTCCAATTTAGAAATTCAACTTTTAGATCTGGTCTATCCTTTTCCATCACTATTTTAAAACTAATAGAATGATGGTCGCTGGCCCCAAGGTGCTCCCCCACTGACACCTCAGTCCCCTTCCCTGCCTTATTTTCCAAGAGTAGATCAAGTTTTGCACCTTCTCTAGTAGGTAGATCCACATACTGAATCAGAAAATTGTCTTGTACACACTTAACAAATTCCTCTCCATCTAAACCCTTAACACTATGGCAGGCCCAATCTATGTTTGGAAAGTTAAAATCCCCTACCATAACCACCCTATTATTCTTAAAGATAACTGAGATCTTCTTACAAATTTGTTTTTCAATTTCCCTCTGACTATTAGGGGGGTCTATAATACAATCCCAATAAGGTGATCATCCCTTTCTTATTTCTCAGTTCTGCCCTGTGTCAATGAGTGTTTCACCTCTTCTCTATCACTTCTAAATGTCCACTTATTGACCCATGTACCAGATAATTTGTTCTAACTCCTGACAAATCTCTTTGAATGTTTTTCTGTCCAGTCTTCTCCCTCATTCCCTGACCTTTAAAATCCATTCCCTTTTTCAAAATGAGGGGATGGGTTCTGAAATTTACTTTATTTACTCCATTTCAATCCCCAAGTAACATCAAATTTGATTCCCATCTGCAAGGCACACATCAGGAGGGTGATGGAATACTCCCCGCTTATCTGGATGGGGGCAGCTCCAACAACATTCAAGAAGCTTGACACCATCCAGGATAAAACAGCTCACTTGATTGGCAGCACATCCACAAAGATCCCTTCCCTACACCACCAATGCTCAGTAGCAGCAGGGTGTACAATCTACAAGATGCCCTGCAGAAACTCACCAGAGATCCTCATGCTACAAACCATGATCACGTCCATCTAGAAAGACAAGATTGCAGGTACATGGGAACACCACCCCTTAAAAGCCACTCACCAGCCTGACTTGGAAATATATTGCCATTCCTTTACTGTCACTGGGTCAAAATCCCAGAATTCCCTCCCTAAGGGCATTGTGGGTCTCCCTATAGCACATGGACTGCAGCAGTTCAAGAACGCAGCTCACCGCCACCTTCTCAAGGAGCTATAAATGTTGGACCCAGCCCCATCCTGTAAGTGAATAGAAATAAAAAATAAAAGAACAGAGGAAGAACCCTGAGACAGAGGAACACTCCTTGGGGCCGTTGGGTAACCTAGCAGCCCAATCAGGGCAGATCCTTGGTTATATGGGCTGGGGGTGCCGGGGGGGTTGGGAGGCCAAGGGGCCGGGGCAGGAGGGAAAGCAGCTGCTTTAGCGTTGTCTCAGTTAAAGCACTAACCCCGGTGCCTGATAAGTTTCTTGCTCTTGGGAAAGGACAGCTAAAGAATACAGATGCAAAGTTAACATTATTCAAGCACCACTCTAATCTTAACATTATCAGTGTCAGGCCTTGTCATCCATCACTCTGTTCATTGGCTGAGGACATCTTCTTGTAAATGAGTCCAGGAAATCAGCATCTCTTTCATTCCTCATTCAGGAATGTTTGGGGAATTGTTGATGTTAACGGCGTCTGATCTTTCCTTTAGATTGGAAACATCCAGATGTGGAGGCTGCCATCAACAGACATCCACGCCTACATCGGCAGATAAGGGACCCCCACCTGATTCACATCATGAAATGGTTTCATGATGACCCAGAGGGGTTTATGCAGCACTTTGAAGAAAGTGATGAGGAGCTGATCTTCATCAAAGATATGCTGGATATCATGGGTGAGTATTGATGGTGCTCTCTCTCTCTCTCTCTCTCTGTGCAGATGTGTCAGTCCTTCTCCCTCAGTCTGCAGCGAAAGTCAGGAATAAATGGGATCATTTCCCGAATGGCAGGCAGTAACTAGTGGAGATATCCACGGGAATCAGTGCTGGGATCCCAGCTCTTCACAATACATGTTAATGATTTAGATTAGATTCCTTACAGTGTGGAAACAGGCCCTTTGGCCCAACAAGTTCACACTGACCCTCCGAAGAGTGACCCTCCGAAGAGTAACCCACCCAAACCTATCTGACCAATGCATCTAAACACTATCGGCAATTTAGCATGGCCAATCCACCCTAACCTGCACATCTTTAGATTGTGGGAGGAAACTGGAGCACCCGGAGGAAACCCTCGCAGACACGGGGAGAATGTTCAAACTCCACAGACTGTCACCCGAGGCTGGAATCAAACCCAGGTCCCTGGTGCTGTGACAGCAGTGCTAACCACTGAGCCACCGTGCCATTACACTAGATGTGACATTGCCATGTTTGCTGATGACACAAAGCTGGGTGGGAGGGTGAGCTGTCAGGAGGGTGCAGAGATGCTTCAGTGTGATTCGGACAGGCTGAGGGAGAGGGTGATTGCACTGGCAGATGCAGTATATTGCGGATTACTGTGAGGTTACCAATTTGTTTGCAAAATCACGAAGGCAGTTTATTGTTGGAATAAGACCATATGACCATAAGACCTCGGAGCAGAAATTAGGCCATTCAGCCCATCGAGTCTGTTGCACCATTCAATGATGGCTGACAAGCTTCTCAACCTCAATCTCCCACTTTCTCCCCATAACCCTTGATCCCCTTTACACTCAGGAACCTATCTCTCTCCGTCTTAAACACACTCAATGACCAGGCCTCCACAGCCTTCTGTGGGAGTGAATTCCATCGATTCCCCACTCTCTGGCTGAAGAAGTTTCTCCTTATCTCAGTTCTAAAGGGTTTTCCCTTTACTCTAAGGCTGTGCCCTCGGGTCCTCGTCTCTCCTACCGATGGAAACATCTGCCCAACATCCACTCTGTCCAGCCCATTCAGTTAGATCCCCCTTCATCCTTCATTGAGTATACACCCAGGATCCTCAAACATTCCTCATATATTAAGCTTTTTGTTCCTGGGACCATTCTTGTGAACCTCCTCTGGACTTGCTCCAGGGCCAGTACATCCTTCCTGAGATATGGGGCCCAAAACTGGGCACAATACTCCAAATGTGGTCTGACCAGAGCCTGAAAGAGCCTCAGAAGGACATCCCTGCTTTTATATTCAAGTCCTCTCAAAATAAATGCCATCATTACATTTGCCTTTGTAAACACTGACTCAACCTGCAAGTTTACCTTGAGAGAATCCTGGACTAGAACCCCCAAGTCTCTTTGCACTCAGACTTCTGAATTTTCTCCCCATTTAGAGAATAGTCTATGCCTCTACTCTTCCTACCAAGGTGCATGACCTCACACTTTCCCAATGGCTGTAATAGTCGGTAGCACAGTGGTTAGCACTGTTGCCTCACAGCGCCAGAGACCCGGGTTCAGTTCCCGCCTCAGGCGACTGACTGTGTGGAGTTTGCACATTCTCCCAGTGTCTGCGTGGGTTTCCTCCGGGTGCTCCGGTTTCCTCCCACAGTCTAAAAATGTGCAGGTTAGGTGAATTGGCCATGCTAAATTGCCTGTAATGTAGGGGAATGGGTCTGGGTGGGTGTGCTTCGGCGGGTCGGTGTGGACTTGTTGGGCCGAAGGGCCTGTTTCCACACTGTAAGTAATCTAATCTAAGAAAGGATGATGAAACAGGCCCTTCGGCCCTCCAAGCCTGCACCAATCCAGATGCTCTGTCTAAATCTGCTGCCTATTTTCTAAGAGTCTGTACCCCTCTGCTCCCTGCTCATTCATGTATCTGTCCAGATACACCTTAAATGATGCTATTGTGCCCGCCCCATCACCTCTGCTGATAACGCATTCCAGGCCCTCACCACCCTCTGTGTGAAGAACTTTCCACGTGTATCTCCCTTAAACTTTTCCCCTCTCACTTTGAACTCATGACCCCTAGTAATTGAATCTTCCGCTCTGGGAAAAAGCTTTTTGCTATCCATCCTGTCTACACCTTTAATGATCCTGTAGGCCTCAATCAGGTTTCCCCTTCAACCTCCATCTTTCTGATGAAAATAATCCTAATCTACTCAACCTCTCCTCATAGCTCGCACCCTCCATACCAGGCAACATCCTGGTGAACCTCCTCTGCAGCCTCTCCAAAGCATCCATGTCCTTTTGATAATGTGGCGACCAGAACTGTACGCAGTATTACAAATGGGGCCGAACCAAAGTCTTATACAACTGTAAATGACCTGCCAACTCTTGTGCTCAATTCCCCATCCGATGAAGGAAGTCATGCCGTATGCCGTCCTGACCACTCTATTGACCTTCGTTGCCACCTTCAGGGTACAATGGACCTGAACGCCCAGATCTCCCTGTACATTAATTTTCTCCAGGGCTTTTCCATTTACTGTATATTTCCCTCTTGAATTGGATCTTCCAACATGCATCACCTCGCATTTGTCCGGATTGAACTCCATCTGCCATTTCTCTGTCCAACTCTCCAATCTATCTATATTCTGCTGTATTCTCTGACACACCCTTTCACTATCTGCTACTCCACCAATGTTAGTGTCATCTACAAACTTGCTAATCAGACCACCGACACCTGCCTCCTGGTCATTTATGTTTATCACAAACAACAGTGGTCCCAGCACGGATCCCTGTGGGATGCCACTAGTCACAGGGCTCCAGTTTTTGAAACTCCTTTCCAGTACTACTCTCTGTCTCCTGCTGCCAGCCAGTTCTCTATCCATCTAGCTAGAACATCCTGGACCCCATGTGACTTCACCTTCTCCATCAGCCTACCATGGGGAACTGTAAGTCACTACAAGTAAGTACACAGGAGCAACAGGCAGTAAAGAGGCAAATGGCAGGGTTTTTTATTAATTGATGGGATTGTGGTTGTCACTGACTAGGCCAGCCCAGAGGGAGATTAAGAAACAACCTCATTGCTGTAAGGATGGTAGTTTCCTTCTCTAAAGGACATTAATGAACCAGTTGGGTTTTTCCAACAATTGATAACCGATTCATGGTCATCATTAGACTCTTAATTCCAGATTTGTACAGAATTCAAATTTGACCAACTGCCACAGTAGTGGGATTTGAACCCAAGTCCCCAGAATAATCTCTGGATTAATAAAATCCAAAAGAACGACAGCTGCTGTAAATCAGAAACAAAAACAGAAATTGCTGGAAAAGCTCAGCAGGTCTAGCAGCTTCTGTGAAGAGAAATCAGAGTTAACGTTTCATGACCCGAAGGAGTTCTGAGGATGGGTCACTGGACCTGAAACGTTAACTCTGACTTCTCTTCACAGATACTGTCAGACCGCTGAGCTTTTCCAGCAATTTCCAGTGCAGAGATCCCCTGTGGCCATTCCCCTCAATAACAAGTACATAGTTTTGAATACTATTGGGCGGGGGAGGACTTACCTGGGGTAAGCCATGGGGTACAGGTCTCTGGCACAGAGTCTGTCCCTTTTGCTCAGAAGGGAAGTGGGGAAGAGGAGTAGAGCAGTAGTCATTGGGGACTCCATAGTTAGGGGGACAGATAGGAGGTTCTGTGGGGACGAGAGAGACTCGCTGTTGCTGTATTGCCTTCTAGGTGCCAGGGTCTCTGATCTCTCAGATTGTGTTTTCGGGATCCTTAAGGGAGAGGAGAAGCAGCCCCAGGTCGTGGTCCACATAGGCACCAATGACATAGGTAGGGAGAGGGACGGGGATGTAAAGCAGAAATTCAGGGAGCTCGGGTGGAAGCTTAGAGCTCAGACAGAGTTGTTATCTCTGGTTTGTTGCCTGTGCCACGTGCTCGTGAGGCGAGGAATAGGGAGAGAGAGCAGTTGAACACGTGGCTGCAGGAATGGTGTAAGAGAGAGGGATTTAGATACCTGGATAATTGGGGCTGATTCTGGGGGAGATGGGACCTCTACAACCAGGATGGTCTATACCTGAACTAGAGGGGCACCAATATCCTAGGGGGGGGGGGGGGGGGGGGGGGGGGTGGAATTCCTAATGCTCTTCAGGAGGGTTTAAATTAACTCAGCAGGGGGGTGGGAATCCGAATTGTATTGAGAGTAGTGACATCAGAAATGAGGTTTCAAGGTCACAGGACTGCACCGGCAACCAGGAAGGTGGTTTGAAGTGTGTCTAGTTCAACACCAGGAGCATCCGGAAAGAGGTGGGTGAACTTGTAGCATGGGCTGGTGCCTAGGATTTCAATGTAGTGGCCATTTCAGAGACATGGATAGAGCAGGGACAGGAATAGTTTTTGCAGTTTCTGGGATTTAGATGTTTCAGTAAGAATAGGGAAGGTGCTCAAAGAGTGGGACAGTATTACAGTGGCAGAAAGGACATTTGATAAGGGCGTGTCTACTGAGGTAGTATGAGCTGAGGTTAGGAACAGGAAAGGAGTGGGGTCTGAAAGTGGAGACTGGTGCCTCATTTAAAATAGACATTGGATTGATCTTCAGAAAATAGATCAGCAGGGATTGGGTAAGGGAATGGGGCTGACTGGAATGGTCTGTGTGGGGAAGAGGGCTCAGTATAGACACGAGGGGCTGAATACCCCGCTGTTGTAAATGAGTTTAATTCGGCCACATTTGGAATATGAGTTGATAAAGTGTGGAGCTGGAAAAAGCACAGCAGGTCAAGCAACATCCAAGGAGCAGGAGAGTCAACATTTCATCAGAACTTCATGAAGGATCCCGGCCTGAAACGTCAACTCTCCTGCTCCTCTGATGCTGCCTGACCTGCTGTGCTTTTTCCACCTGCATACTTCACCAACTCTGACTTTTCAGCATCTGCAGGCCTCACTATGCCCACTTTGGAATATTGCATACAGTTCTGGTCACCACATTACCAGAAGGATGTCGATGCTTTGGAGAGGGTACAGAAAGGTTTTACCAAGATGTTGCCTGGTATGTGGGATTTTAGCTATGAAGAAAGGTTGGATAGACTGGGTTTATTTTCACTGGAACACAGGGGGTCAGGGGTGACCTGATGTAAGATTGAGAATAGCATGGATAGAGTGGAAATGATGAGGCTTTTTCCCACGGTGGAGGGTGACACCAGGAGACACAGATTCAAGGTGTAGTGCTGTGCAACTTAAAAGAGATGTGTCAGGTAGGTTTTCACACAAAGGATGGTGAGTGCCTGGGATGTGCTGCCACAGGAGGTGGTAGAAACAGATACAGCAGCAGCATTCAAGAAATACCTGGACAAATCCTTGGATAGAAAGGGAATAGAGGGATAGGGATCCTATAAGTGAAGACAGATTTAAAATGTGATGGCACGGGCTCGGAGGGCCGAAAGGCCTGTTCCTGTGCTGGACTGTTCCTTCTTTATCAGATGGCAGCTTGCAGCAGGATAGAGGGTTCCTCACTGTGGCGGAGACTGAATACTGCCCCACACCAGAAATTCACCTCATACTGTCATTTCTTCAATTTTCAGAACAACATCTTCAGACTCACGGCAACAGATCAAAACAGGATTTCATTAATTTGCTCGGTCTCAGTCCTGACAATGAGGGGAAGTTGAATGCAATTTCACAGAATCCTGAAATAAGCTCAATAATCAACAACTCACAGTTCCAGGACAAACTGACAGATATGAGCAACAATCCAATTCAAGCACAGAGGTAATCACGTCAACTTCTCCTCCTCAAAACGTCAAAACATCATCCCCTCCTTCGGTACACAGCCACACTGACCCTCACTGGGGTACAGGTATACACACACGCTGACACTCACTGGGGTACAGTCCCACACACAACTGACCCTCACTGGGGGACAGTCTTACATACACTGACCCTCACTGGGGTATAGTCCCACACATACACACACTGACCCTCACTGGGATACAAGCCCCCACACACACTGACCCACACTGGGTAACAGTCCCACACACACACTGACCCTCACTGGGGGACAGTCCCACACACACTGACCCTCACTGGTGGACAGTCCCACACACACTGACCCTCACTGGGATACAAGCCCCCACACACACTGACCCTCACTGAGGGACAGTCCCACACACACAGATCCTCACTGGGTAACAGTCCCACACACACACTGACCCTCACTGGGGGACAGTCCCACACACACTGACTCTCACTGGGGTATAGTCCACACATACACTGACCCTCACTGGGGTACAGTCCCACACATACACACACTGGCTCTCACTGGGATAAGGCCCCCACACACACTGACCCTCACTGAGGGACAGTCCCACACACACTGACCCTCACTGGGGGACAGTCCCACACACACTGACCCTCACTGGGTACAGTCCACACACACACTGACTTTCACTGGGATACAGTCCCACATATACACACACTGACCCTCACTGATGTACAGTCCCACACACACTGACCCTCACTGGGAGACAGTTCTACACACACACACAGACCCTCACTGGGGGACAGTCCTACATACACACACACACAGACACACACACACACTGACCCTCTCTGGGGTACAGCCCCACACACACACTGACTCTCACTGGGGTACACACCCACCCACACACACACTGACTCTCACTGGGATACAGTACCACACACACACTGACTCTCACTAGGGTACACACACACACATACATACACACACACTGACCCTCACTGGGTTACAGTCCCACACTCACTGACTCTCACGGAGGGACAGTCCCACACACACACTGACCATCACTGGGGTACCATCCCACACACACTGACCCTCACTGGGGGACAGTCCCACACACACACTGGATCTCAATGGGGGATAGTCCCCCACAAACACTGACCCTCACTGGGGTACAGTCCCACACACACACACTGGCTCTCACTGGGGTACAGTCCAATACACACTGACCCTCACTGGGGGACAGTCCCACACAAACACTGACCCTCACTGGGGTACAGTCCCACACACACTGACCCTCACTGGGGGACAGTCCTATACACACACTGACCTTCACTGGGGGACAGTCCCACACACACACTGACCCTTACTGGGGTACTGTCCCACACACACACTGACCCTCACTGGTGGACGGTCCCACACACACTGACCCTCACTGGGGTACAGTCCCACACACACACACTGACCCTCACTGGGGTACAGTTCCACACAAACACTGACCCTCACTGGGATACAGTCCCACATATACACACACTGACCCTCACTGGGGGACAGTCCTACACACACACTGGCCCTCACTGGGGGACAGTCCTATGCACACACTGACCCTCACTGGGGGACAGTCCCACACACACACTGGCCCTCACTGGGGGACAGTCCTATGCACACACTGACTCTCGCTGGGGGACAGTCCCATACACACTGACTCTCGCTGGGGGACAGTCCCACACACACACTGACCCTCACTGGGGGACAGGTTCATTATCACAAATGGAATCATGTTGCAGCACTCCTTTCTTGATGCAGTCCTTTGGAGAATATGACCTTCCGTTCAGCGTCTGCTGCGGGTGGGTTTTTTTTTTAGAGAACAATATGCCTCTCCTGGTTATATATATATTTTTTTCTTTCTTCTTTTTTAAATATTAACCCCCACACTACCACCTAAGTGCGGTAGTGCTTATTTTTTTCCCCAGCACCCATGGTGTGGGTGTGCAGGTGTGAGACAGTGAAAGACACAAAGTGCATGCGGGTGGGTATTGATTCTGTCATGGTGTTTGTGATTGGGCAGTGATTTGGGATCTCGCTGCTTGCTTGTTGAGGTGAGACTGAGTTGTTCCGAGTTGCTGAATGGATACAGAATCTGGTCCTCATCGAATGGCAGAGAATTGGGCTGACACAACATTGGGACCAGCTGGTTCCTTTATTTGTAGCTCAACTTTCACAAAAACTCACCAGAAACTAAATTAGAAATTGCCAGAGGAACTCAGCAGGGCTGGCAGCATCTGTGGAGAGAAAGCAGAGTTATCATTTCAGGCCCAGTGACCACTCCTCAGAACTGATCATAGTGAGCAAAGGCTGGGGGGAGTAAAGGTCTTAAAATTCAGTCAGGATGGAGCCCAGAGAGCGAGAGAGAGAGAATGACAGTTAGACAAACGGAGGGATGGAGGGATAGTGAGTCAAGGAGAACAAAAAGCTGCTAATGGGTCACTGAGGAAGTGAGAGTGGGTTGGCTGTTATGACAGGGCCTGGGGCTGGGCTTCAGGGTAAGGACATGGAGCTGGTGTTCAGGCTGTGACATTATTGAACCTGTTATTGAGTCCAGGAGGCTGCAGGGTCCCCAAGTGGAAAATGAGGTGTTGTTCTTCCAGTTTGTGCTGAGTTTCATTGGAGCACTGCAGCAAGTCTGAGACAGAGCTGCTGGCCAGGGAACAGGGTGGGGTGTTGAAGTGGCAGGCTCAGTGTCTTTTTTGCCAGCACAACATAGACATTCTGCAAAGCGGTCACCCAGTCTGCACATTGCTGCACTTGGAAAACGTGTTTGTGGCCTTGGATACTGAGGGAAGAGAAAGAGAACAGACAGGGATTACACCTTCTCTATGTCTGTATCCATCTTACCAGCTCATTGCAGATCCCATGTGAGTTTCCCTTTTCTATTAGCCTGCCATGAGGGACCTTGTCTAAGGTCTTGCTAAAGTCCATGTAGACACTCCTCCTGTTGATGTTGGTACCAATGTGTATCACAACCTCTCACTGCTCATCCTCCCCCTTCAGAATATCCTGTGCCAGCTCAGAGCCATCCTTCATCCTGTCACCAGGGAGACATCGCACCATCCTGTCACCAGGGAGACAACACACCATCCTGTCACCCAGGGAGACAACACACCATCCTGTCACCAGGGAGACATCACACCATCCTGTCACCCAGGGAGACAACACACCATCCTGTCACCCAGGGAGACATCACACCATCCTGTCACCAGGGAGACAACACACCATCCTGTCACCCAGGGAGACAACACACCATCCTGTCACCAGGGAGACAACACACCATCCTGTCACCAGGGAGACATCACACCATCCTGTCACCCAGGGAGACAACACACCATCCTGTCACCCAGGGAGACATCACACCATCCTGTCACCAGGGAGACAACACACCATCCTGTCACCAGGGAGACATCACACCATCCTGTCACCAGGGAGACAACACACCATCCTGTCACCCAGGGAGACAACACACCATCCTGGAGTCTCTTTTGAATCGACAGAAACACCTCGCTGTATCCCACAGTTCCCTATTGCTACTGATCACCTGCACTTTGACCCTCCCTGCTGTGGTACCACTGACCTGTTGGCTGCTCCTGCAGGCTATGTTAAAACATGGAAGGTAACAGAGTTATACAAACAGAAAAGTAAACAGAGTTCCAGGTAAGTATAGAAGTGGAGGAGAAACACAAAAGGAAAAATTCAGAGATAGAAGTTTAACATTTAACCACAAGGGAGTACACGTGCCACTGAGTGAGTGAGAGAGAGTTTGTGTGTGTGTGTGAGAGAGAGAGAAAAACACAGACAGTCAGAGACACAGAGAGAGAGAGACACACACAGAAAGAGAGAGAGACACACACAGAGAGACATAGACAGAAACAAGGGAGTACACGTGCCACTGAGTGAGTGAGAGAGAGTTTGTGTGTGTGAGAGAGAGAGAGAAAAACACAGACAGACAGAGACACAGAGAGAGAGAGACACACACAGAGAGACATAGACAGAAACAAACACACAGAGGAGACACAGAGAGAGAGAGAGCGAGCGAGCGAGAGAAATAGAGACAATGCCAGAGTTGATAAAATCGTCAGTGTGTGTAATTTTCTTTTACAGAATGTTGGAGGTTTCTGACCCGGAATTCCGAGCTCAGTTGATGACGCTGGTGTCTACTGGTGTCATGGATATTCTGCTGCAAAACAGCAGCTCAAACTGAATCCCAGGGCAAGTGAAATATCTGCAACATGTTGATGATCACAAACAGGGACCCAGAAGTCATCAGGAGATTGGATTCTGGAAATGTGATGTTTCCATTACTCCCACAAATAAAATGAACTTTGTACAGCTTATCTCCTAGATAATAGCAAGCGAACCAATCAGCCAATCAGAAACTCCACACTGTCTCACTAATACCAACTGGAATGAGTAAACAGCCTCTGTCCAAAGTACGTGAGTGAGTCAAGGATTGCTTGAATCCCTTCTAAGGTCCCCTGTGCACCCGAGAGTCCATGGTGGGAAGATGAAGTGAAATCTCCCACAAGTAGTGAGCACAGCAGTAGCTTAACCACATCATCACTGGCCCCAGGAATTTAATTTGAATATTTCTCAACTTCTTTTGAGAATTTCATTTTTCAGGTTGTAAGTTTGCTCGCTGAGCTGGCAGGTTTGTTCTCAGACGTTTCGTCACCATGCTAGGGAACATCATCACTGAGCCCTAAGTGAAACACTGGTGTTCTGTCCCGCTTTCTACTTGTGTTTCTTGGTCTGTTTTGGTGGTGGGTGCTATCCGTTTCGGTTCTTTCTCTGAGAGGTTGGTAAATGGGGTCCAAATCAATGTGTGTGTGTGAGCTTGTCCAGTTTTTCTTGTAGAGCTCGTCTTTTCTTTGTGTTAGTCCAATGGAGAGCTGCAGACTGGCATCTACAGGAAAGCGACACACACAGACCAAATTCTCAACTACAGGAGCATTCATCCCCACACCCACAAACAGAACTCACACACAGCAATAACACAGACAATTCAGATGCTTGGGAAAAGAACCTGTTAGACCAACTACTCACAGACATGGAAAACGCTGTCCTGGTATGAGGGATGTTCTTCAACCACAGGGACACAGACTTTCTACCAGCACTGCAATTAACCCTGAAAAACAATGGACTTGTG
>NC_057721.1:85032101-85051255 GCF_004010195.1 Chiloscyllium plagiosum | reverse complement strand
AAGTTGTCAAGCACAGGATCTGTGCGTTACTAAGGAAGTTGAATCTCTTGTCAAGAGGAAGAAGGCGGCTTATGTTAGGGTGAGATGTGATGGCTCAGTTAGGGCACTTGAGAGTTACACGTTAGTCAGGAGAGACCTAAAGAGAAAGCAAAGAAGAGCCAGGAGGGGACATGAGAAGTTATTGGCAGATAGATGAAGGAAAACCCTGAACCTTTCTATAGGTACATCTGGAATAAAAGAATGACTAAGATTAGGATCAGTCAAGCACTGTAGTGGCAAGTTGTGCGTGGAGTCAGAGGAGATAAGAGAAGTGCTAAATGAATATTTTTTTGTTAGTATTCACACTGGAAAAAGGAGAATACTGAGATACAGGCTACTAGACTAGATGGGATTGAGCTGGAAATGTGTTGCTGGAAAAGCGCAGCAGGTCAGGCAGCATCCAGAGAACAGGAGAATCGACGTTTTGGGCATAAGCCCTTCTTCAGGAATATGTAGATGGGATTGAGGTTCACAAAGAG
Organism: Chiloscyllium plagiosum; assembly: GCF_004010195.1. Lineage (NCBI taxonomy): Eukaryota > Metazoa > Chordata > Chondrichthyes > Orectolobiformes > Hemiscylliidae > Chiloscyllium > Chiloscyllium plagiosum. Next base: position 85,050,737 of record NC_057721.1, on the reverse strand, counting down.
GTGTTAGCAATTCTGCAAAGTGTGAAAATAGATAAGTCCCCTGGGCTGGATGGGATTTATCCTAGGATTCTCGGGGAAGCCAGGGAGGAGATTGTTGAGCCTTTGGCTTTGATCTTTATGTCATCATTGTCTACAGGAATAGTACCAGAGCACTGGAGGATAGCAAATGTTCCTTTGTGAAAGAAGGGGAGTAGAGACAACCCTGGTAATTATGGACCAGTGAGCCTTACTTCAAATGTGGGTAAAGTGTTGGAAAGGATTAGAAGAGATAGGGTTTATAATCATCTCAAGAGGAATAAGTTGATTAGAGAGAGTCAACACAGTTTTGTGAATGGTAGATCATGCCTCATAAACCTTATTTAGTTTGGTCACCTTCTCAAAGAACAGGTGGATGAGGGTAAAGCGGTTGATGTGGTGTATATGGATTTCAGTAAGGTGTTTGATAAGGTTCCCTACGGAGGCATGGGATTGAGGGTGATTTAGCGGTTTTGATCAGAAATTAGCTAGCTGAAAGATGACAGAGGGTAGTGATTGATGGAAAATGTTTATCCCGGAGTTCAGTTTACTATTGGGGTACCACAAAGATCTGTTTTGGGTCCATTGTTGTTTGTCATTTTTATAAATGATCTGAATGAGGGCATAGAAGGATGGGTTAGTAAATTTGCAGATGATACTAAGGTCAGTAGAGTTGTGGAAAGTTGACGAAACATGTAGGTTACAGAGGGACATAGATAAGATACAGAGCTAGGCTGAGAGGTGGCAAATGGAGTTTAATGTGGAAAAGTGTGAGGTGGTTCACTTTGACAGTATTAACATGAATGCAGAGTACTGGGGTAATGATAAGATTCTTCACAGTGTAGATGAGGAGAGAGATCTCACTGTCCAGGTGCATTGCTCCCTGAAAGTTGCCACCTAGGTTGATAGGGTTGTTAAGAAGGCATATGGTGTGTTAGCTTTTATTGGTAGAGGGATTGAGTTTCAGAGCCACAGGTCATGCTACAGCTGTACAAAACTCTGGTGCAGCCATGCTTGGGAGTATTGTGTACAGTTCTGGTCACTGCATTATAAGTAGTACGTGGAAGCATTGGAAAGGGGTCCGAGGAGATTTCCTATGATGTTGCCTGGTATGGAGGAAAGGTCTTATGAGGAAAGGCTGAGGGGCTGGAGGCTGTTATCGTTTAAGAGAAGAAGGTTGAGAGGTGACTTGAGACATAAAAGATAATCAGAGGGTTAGTTAGTGTGGACAGTGGGAGCCTTTTTCCTTGGATGGAGATGACTAGCACAAGGGGACATAGGTTTAAATTGAGGGGTGATAGATATAGGACAGATGTCAGAGGTAGTTTCTTTACTCAGAGTAGTAGGGGCGTGCAGCAGTAGTAGAATCGCCAATGTTACAGGCATTTAAATGGTCATTGGATAGACATATGGATGAGAATGAAAGTGTAGGTTAAATAGGCTTCAGCAACATTGAGTACCGAAGGACCTGTTTTGTGCTGTAACCTTCTAGGAATGTTCATGCCCTTTATCGCATTGTAGTAACTCACCATGACTCCTCTATCAGCACCTTCCAAATCCATAACCACTTCTCGCTGAGAGGACCAGGGCAGCAGATACATGGGAGCATCACCACCAGCAAGTTCCCCTCCAAACCACTCACCATCCTGACTGGGAAATATATCACTATTCCTTCGCTGTCACTGGGTCAAAATCCTGGAAATTCCTCCCAAAGCAAATCTACAGCAGGGGGACTGCAATGATTCAAGAAAGCAGCTCACCCCCACCTTCCCAAGGGACAACTGGGGATGGGCAATAAATGCTGGAGCAGCCAGCGACTCCCATGTTGTGAAGAAAAATTTCCACTTCCATTATTAATCCTTTGTGTAGAGCAGGCTTGTGTTCTTTATTCATAGAAAATGGGTGTTGCTAGCTGGGATGGCATCGCTTACCCATTCTTAATGCTCAGAAATTAATTAAGAGACAACCACATTCCTATGGGTCATATATAGACTAGATCCCCAGACCAAATAATAACCACAGTTTCCTTCCCTAAAGGATATTAGTGAAGATGTTTTCTGACAACAATCTAAGCACTCCCTAACAATATCCCCCTCTCAGTGAGGATGGAACACTGTGGAGTCAGAAACTGCTGTTTACTTCAGAACAGTCTGCTCCACCCACATAAAGATCTCTCCTTCCCAAGAGATTCTTTCAGCATTCTGTGAAATCTCGGTTGATCTTAATTCTATCTAAGCCCCTCAATTAATTTCTGGACAGAATTTCCATATCCCTGTTTGTGAGGAAGGTTTTTCCAGCATCACCCAGGAGTTCAGTGGCTCAACTACAAGAGATATGCTGATGTTCTGGAATTACCAACTGGATGAAATAATTCCTCTTTGCTCATTCATTAAATCCCTTAATCCTCTTAATGACTTTAATTAAGACTCCTCTTAATCTGCAGTTCTGAAAATATAAAATAACTCTGTACAAGCTTACCTGACAAAACAATCCTTGTTCCCAAATCTGTCAAGTTATTTTCCACTTGAACCGCTGCCCAAACACAGCCATGTTTTCTCATGTCCGCTTATTTAAAGTTCTTACAACCCAGTGGTAAAATCCTTATCTCTGAAGGCCTGTGGTCACCCACTCCAGAGGTGTGTCATGTCCAAACTTAAAAACTATCGACCACTTCCTTCTCTGAGCCCAGTCTCCTCCAAGTGGAGCAGCACACCATTCCCCAACAGCAGCCCACATGGACAGGGCTGAGATAAACACAGACACCCTGCCTCTGGCACCAGCGGTTTTATATTGACTGAAGCAACTTGCAGTTTTCTTGAAATAAATAGGCTAATGGAATGTTGGTCTTTAATTTTGTTTTGCATCTCTCATTTTGTTTTTTTTTTGTGATTCCTGTTTGTTCCTCCACAATTCCAGCTTCACAAAACATTCCCATTGATTTTTTCTAGGGTCTGAAGTCAATGAGCTCTCACTAACTTATACTATACTGAATGCTGATAACATGAAGAGACTGTTAAACTGTCCCATTGTAAACATGTGCTTCTGTCCTCAATCTACTGTATTGTCTAACTGAGCATTGCCAGCAAACCTGACTATACCCTCATCCAAGTTACTGAGAAATACTGCGAGAAGCTCAAGGTCTCATTGCAGACACCACTAATCCCATCCTGACAGTCGAAATATGTCGAGGAGAAAGTGAGGACTGCAGATGCTGGAGATCAGAGCTGAAATTGTGTTGCTGGAAAAGCGCAGCAGGTCAGGCAGCCTCAAAGGAGTAGGAGAATCAACGTTTCGGGCATAAGCCCTTCTTCAGGAACGAGGCTCCCTACCTTTTATCTTAGCCTGCTAACACACTTTCCTCATTCCTGAAGAAGGGCTTATGCCCGAAACATTGATTCTCCTGTTCCTTGGATGCTGCCTGACCTGCTGCGCTTTTCCAGCAATACATTTTCAGTCGAAATATGTCACCATTATTCCTACTGTCTCCTTCCTCATTTCTTCAAACCATTAGTTAGCTTCCACCTCATTACATACCCATTGTGGTTAAGTGGAACTTGATATCACATTGATACTTTCATTTTCACACCAACAACTTCCTTAATAAATGCAACTGTTTTAAGCCACGACCTAAAACCTACCCTTTTGCAAACCCATCTGGCTCTCTCTGAGGTCATACTTTCTCAAATACAGAACAGATTCCAATCATCTCCAGAAAACTGACAGACTTAGGCGTGTATAATTCCTTAATTTATCTTTTCTACACTCCTTCAGTACTATTGTCAACTTTCCAGTTCAATCTTTGAACCTTTGGGTGATTTGGAAGATCATGATGAATAAAAATATGAAGTTACAGCAAATCCACAATGTGCACAATGCCAAGGAGTCCTGAGACTACATAGCGGCAGTGGTTCAAGGTCATTACCACATTCTCCATGGCAATAAACATTCCCCCAGCTTGTCACATCCATGATGGAAAAAACTTAAAAACACACTTAATAATAAGACATGGATTAACTAAAGGAAGCCAGCACAGATATGTTCAGAATCTGTTCAGATGAAAGTGGTTATATGACGTACATGGACTTCGAGGAGAAACTTGAACACAGCTATAGTCCCCACATACTTCCTAATTCCCTGGGACAGACCCATCAAATCCTTCATCGAGGTATTTTAATCAACCTTCTCTGGAGCAGGTTGGACTTAAACTCAGGCCTCCTGGCTCAAAGGTAGGGGCATTACCACAGCATCACAAGGGACTCCATAAAGGGGCTAAGGGGATCAAGGAATATGGGGAGAAAGTGGGAACAAGGTACTGAATTGGATGATCAGCCATGGTGTTGAGATTTTCATTATTTTATTTCTTTTCCTATCATTCTTGGTTTGGAGCTATGAACTGAGACTTGAGAGCCAAATGTGACCTTTGGACTATGAGTAGCAGCTTGTTTTAGACAAGAGAATTAAAAAAAACTGATGTTTAGGAGGCCAGTCGTGAAAGTTAAATTGCAGGTCGATTCTTGTTCAAAGAATGTTTTAGACATTTCCGTTCCCAAAGTGCTTTATGCTTAGGCAGATAGCAAATGCTTGAATATCAACTAGGACCTCGAGGGAGGAATACCAATCTAACAAGGAGAAACCAACATTGGAAATAGTTTTGAACTGCATTTAAGGCAAAAGGTTTATAGCTTCAAAAGCTGGAGGATGGAAATTTGATTGTTCCCTAGTTGTCCTCCCATTATCAAATTATTGAAAGTTCAGAGAATAGAATCTTAGTTTTAAATATTATGTGAATATTCCTTGGCGCCTACTGGAAGTTACTTGCAATGACCAGTGTCTGCAAAATGAATGCCAAAGGCCTATGATGTTAGAGATCGTGGAGAGTGCTTATGTGAACTGGCCGGTTACATCTCATTCATATTTGTTCTTGTGATTTATTCGTTAATGGTGCATCTGTGTGTCGGGCTAGAATCAAAGAAGGTTAAATCATAATTAGATTACCTTGTTTCTTAACTTTGCTAAAGTTACTGCATGAGTAATAAAATGCTAAACCTTTTGCTTAAGCCATAAACCTGGCATTGAATTTTGGTTATTCATAATGTCTGGTTAAGAACCATTGGGGTTAATTTTGAAGGTCATTGAATGTTTTAATACTGTGTGTACAGGGATAGAACTGCTATCTGTGTCAGAACAATATTCATACAGAATGGCTGAAGCAACTTGAACAGCTGAACGGTTCCTGCTCTCTATGTAAAACGATCTTTAAAACAGATTTCGAGATAACTCTGGTCACCAGTCCAGGAGTGTGGGGAGGGAGGAAGTAGAGAGGGGAAGAGACAGTGAGGGAAGGAAGGCAGGGAGTGAGGGAGAAAGGACAGGGTTGGGAGGAGATGGGGAGGGGTCAGGAACAACAACAGCATCAAATGCAAGACGGGCAGAGTGGAACGGTTTATTTGTTTATTCTGAAATGCAAGGTTATAACGCAGCTGTCAGCCCAGTTTTGGGAAGCTGGTGCATGATTCATCCAGTTCAATGTTTTAAATCCCTGAAAGTTCTTGTATATAGTCAGCAGAAACATGCAAAATGGAGAGAAACAGGTGCTCAGGGCCACAGGCCAAACGACAGGAAAACTGTACTGCATTGATGAATCAGTATTCTGTCCCATTTAAATAACTGTTCATACACAGATTCATCAATGCAAAACCCCAATATACACCAACCCCATGGCTCCAGTGTACAGTCAAACTTCACTAATAGGTACACCAGGCCACACTAACATCAGTTAGGATGGTTTAACAGAGGGAAAAACAAACAAACATTCAGAGCCAGAGCTGCTAAAGGACTGAGACACTCTGGGAGAAAATGGCAATAAAAAGCCCACGCTCCATGACCCATGTACAGTATTTAACCCGGGTACACTGGGAGTACAGAAACAGGGTTAGATAGAATAAAACCTCTCTACAAATGTCCTGATCAAACACTCCTAGGACATGTACTGTACGGGGTTAGAGAGAGAGTAAAGCTCCCTTTACACAATCCCATCAAACATTCCTGGAACAGGGACAGCACAGGTTTAGGTAGAGCAAAGCTCCCTCTACTCTGTCCCCCATCAAACACTCCCAGGACAGGGACAGCACGGGGTAGATACAGAGTAAAGCTCCCTCTACACTGTCCCCCATCAAACACTCCCAGGACAGGGACAGCACAGGGTTGGACACAGAGATAAAGCTCCCTCTACACTGTCCCCATCAAACACTCTTGTAACAGGGACAGCACGGGATGTATAGCTACAATCTGCATTGACTGTTCATAGGAAGGACAAAAATGACTGGCCAGCACACATCTGCCTCTTAGTTACAGTATGACATTATAAAGCCTGAAATGTCGCTCCTGCCTTATTACATTCTTGCATGCTGCTTTTATTACAAAGCAAGGAATTGTGAAAACAAAACTCAACCAAAGTCCAAGTTGTTACAAGCAGCTTGCAATCCCAATGAGGAAAACTGGTCATATCCCTGGCTCAAACCACAGTCTATTCAGACATACACATTAAAGGGATGGTTCCACAGTTCCCTCAAAGGAATTAATGGAGTTTGTGTTTACTTCTGTACGCAGGTTACCTACACCTGCAGCATATGCCACCTCCCAGCCCAATTGTAAACAGTTTTAATCCCACAATCAAGCTGGTTTATGATAATTACAATCCAGCTGAAGTTGGGTTACAGCAAACATATGTCCCCATTATTTGCGTGCCTACCCTTGGCTTCTGTTTTTAGGAATTTCTGGTGTTTGCACTTTTATTCATCGCACCAAAACATGTAGGTTTTATTTTTATTTTGACTCATGCTTCACCCAATCATCACGTGAGCAAACCCACAGACAGGCAACTCACTTTCCTGCCAACAAGGTGGTTAGGATGAACCTGCACCCAGGCTGGAGAGGGAGCGAGGTGACAGGTTTGTTTGGTCAGTCAAATTCAGGTAAATTTGCAAAAGTGGTCAGTAACTAACTAGGTCTTCTTTAAAACAAAATATAACTCAGCAATAACTGATCAGATTCACAGTACTCTCAGGTGAACACTAGCCCTTTCAGAGAAGGGTGCAAATGACAGACATAATCATAGGAGACTCTCATTTTATTATAGATCAACTGTTTTCCAGCTCATCCCCTTAAACTCTGAGCTTGAAATCTGTATGGGTTAGTATCTGAAAATAGAGACCACCCAGAGTAAGTAAAAGCAGACGCCACAGAAACAGAGATGTGTACAGAATGCAGCCAGAAAGGGGCAGCTTCTCTGTTATGAGACAGAGTTACCTTAAAGGATGGAACTGTTCAATCCTTTAAGGAGATTAACAAATGGAACTCGACTGATCCAAACTCAGCACAGTCAGAAGTTTCTAACATTGAATATTCAGAGTGTAAAGGAGGTATTAGTGAGAGATTAAAACAAGAGGGTGCACAAAGAGCCCCAGAATGGAGTTGGTCAAGGATTAAAAATACATGCAAAAAGATACATGCAAAACTGCAATTAGTTCCCAGCTCACTCAATTCCACTGAATACCTGGCAGCCTGCTAGTCAATGCCCAGGCTCCTGGTACCCAATGGACCCCACCGTGAAAGCTTTGCTTTCTCACTGTTAATGCAGAAGGTGCTTTCCTAAATGTTGACTTGGATCATCTGCTGATCTACAACATTTCTCTTGATCCCAGTTCTGGTGAACAGCAGGAAGGTCCCAGGGGAGAGACTAAAGATCTGGTCCACTGGGATCAGGATGTCAGGAGAAAGGTAACATTGCTGCCAGGACTCAAACAAAACTGGATAACTTGGAATGTTTATTAAGGGGTAGAACTTTCCTTCAACCTCCATCAATCCATTCAGTGAATAACATTCAGTCTGAACAAATCAAAGGGTCTGACTCTGTTCTATATTGGGACCCAATTGTTTTTGGTGGGGGGGAAGATGGTTCGGTCTCTCAGCTTAACACAGACCTCTCAAGACTAGGAAAGGAGGATACTCAGAGCACTCTGCCCCATTCAGATGCAATGAATCAATTGCAGCTCCTTCAGAAATCTTTGGGGTCTGATCCTGGGTGCAGTCAGTTTAAGGACATGGAGACAGAGAGATACTGGATGATGTGTGTCAGAGATCCATATTCACCCGTGACTCACATTACCTTCACAATCTCTCCACTTCATGCTCCAACACTCAGTTATTGATTTGACAAAATTAAAGTGGGAACTGGATTCTCTGCAAAAGGATGGAGAGTGGAGTCTTGGTTTCGATGGCAGTGAAAGTGGCAAGGGGAAGAGAGAAATAAGGGGCATGAAAAAAGATGTTCAAAAGCTGGAGGAAGAAACATTAGCCCAGAGATGGACGAATATGTATGGGAGGAGGGCGGATTGAGTGTGGAGACAGAGATTGTTGTATCGCTCAGAGAGACATAAAGTTACTATTGTGTATTGTAGATGAGAGAAACCCACCCTGAAGTAGAAATTCAGTCATGTCAGTCAACAGCAACAGACTACACTCAGTGTCCTTGGTTACTGACCCATTAGTGAAGTGTCAGTGTAGTGACCTACGACAGCATGGTAGGATCAAGTGGGGCATGGAACATGATCAGTCAGCATACATCATCAAAGGTAATGAGAGCAGACGGTTGTAGTCTCAGTCTCTCCTGAAAAACACAACCTTTTGATATATCTCAAAATCTTAAAGTGGAGGCAGTGGGGGATGAAAACAATTGGAAAGATGTGAGTGTGACATGGAGACAGTGAGCATGAGATGGCGAGGCTGGGAGAGGTATACAGCATGTTTGAGATAGAGACAGCAAGCAAGTGGGAAAGAAAGAGTGAAAGGCGAGGTAAAGAGCAAGTTGACCTGGGATGAGAGTGAAGCCAGCGGATGTTGAGAGTGGACAGTTGTGTCTGAGTATAGTCCATGAGACAGGGTGGGTGTCAGTAATGTGGACCAGGGGGTTAGTGCAGCTGTCCATTCAGGAGCTGATCATGGAGCAGCTGATTCCTGACTCCTGGCCACTGTTAGTTGCTGTCAGTTGAGAGCAAAACATTCCTAAAAAATTCAGTTATTTTCAATAAGCAGCTTGGAAGTCTTTCCATTAATATTTCTACATCCTCTTCTTAAACTCCTGATTTCCATAACTAGAGCCTTTTCCAATCTCCGTCACTCCAATAAGCCTTCGTACAGAGAAGGATGCTGTGAAAACAGGGAAAGGATACATTAAAATCACAGCAGAGACACGATGCTGAAAAACACCACAGCAAAATTAATCACAACAATCTCAGGACTTACTAACAAGTGGTTACATTTAGAGATTAACCTACACATTAACCAGACAGAACGCAACAAGTCTTGAGACTCCCACAATGTAGAAGACCCTGAAAGAGCACAGGAAGAGACAACTCCCCTGGTGTTTGCTCATAGCATTGCAAAAATAGTTAGCCAATTCTTTCTTAGTCGTTATGGCTGAATCCACTTGCATATTTAGGCAAGGACATTGCAAATCACAGCTGGGATGCACATGGAGGTCAGACCAAGTAAGGACACGAGGTCTCCCTCTCTCTCTCCTCATTGGCAAAACGATCACTGAATCCCCCACCAACATCCTGCGAGTTACCATTGACCAGAAATTTTACTGGATGAGCCATATAAATAGTGGTTGCAGCTCAGAAGCTAGGAAACCTGCAACAGGTTAAGTCATGTTCTCTCCCCTCAAAGTCTGTCCACAACACCAAGGCACAAGTCAGAAGGGTGATGGAATACTCCCCACTTGCCTCCAACAACACGCAAGAAGCTTGACACCGTTCAGGACAAACTGTGTACCACCTGGAGATGCAATGCAATGACTCACCAGGGTACCTTCCAAACCGATGACCACTACCATCTCGAAGGACAAAGGCAGCAGATGCAAGGGAAGCAGAGGCGGAGAGGGGACTGGATAGAGGGGTATAATCTTTTGAGGGGCATGGGCAGGGTGGACAGAAAGCACCTATTCCCCTTCGATGAAGGATGAATACCAAGGAGGCAGAAATGTAAGCTGAAAGGAAGGAGATTTAGAAGATGGTTTTTCTCATAGAGCGTGGTGGGGCTCTGGAATACACTTGAGTGTAATTGAGGTTGGAAACTTCACAGCCTTTAATAAGTGTCATAATCTTCTAGGTTATGGACCAAGTGCTGGCAAGTGGAGCTATTGTAAATTTAGAGTAATTTTTAAGTCAGTGTAAATTCAATGGGCGGAAGGGCCTTTTCTGTAATGTACGATTCTCTGCAAACACCACCCCCTGCAAGTTCCCCTCCAAACCACCCACCATCCTGACTTGGAAATAAATTGCCATCTCTTCAGAGTTGCTGGATCCTGGAATTCCCTCCCTAAGGGCACTGTGGGTCTACCTACAGTACAGGGACTGCAGCGATTCAAGAATGCAGCTCACCCTCACCTTCTCAAGGGGCAACTAGGGATGGGTCATAATTGTTGGCCTAGCCAGCTACACACACTTCTGATGAAGTTCCCACAAAAGGTTAGGTCATAAGATGAGAGCTGCATTGTGTTGGAGATAGTATATTGGCAGGGAAGGAGAATTCGATCATAAGCAAGATATAGCAAAGGGTTCCTTTTCAGGCTGGGGACCCGTGACCAGTGGGATTCCACAGGAAACACTGCTGTAACCACAACAGTTTACAATATGTTAATTACTTGGAGGAAGGAAGCAAAACATACTGAAGCCACGTTTACAAACAGAACAAAAATAGATGGCCAGGTTAACTGCGAGAGGCATACAAACACGTTAATTGAGACACTCAAGGCCTAACTGGGGAAGTGCAGTATTCCTACAGGCACCTGGGCATCACTGGGCCAGGACCGTCCAAAGTGGAGGAGCAGCATCTGGGAATGTGTGGAGCATCTTGAGGCTTGCCATTGGATAAAAACGGAAGCCAGGGGAAAACAGCGAAAAGAGCTACCCACCGCATTCCTGTGACCACCACCTGCCCCAAGTGTAACACAACTTGTGGTAGCTGTATCAGTCTGTCCAGTCACCTACTGACTCAGTCAGAGTGGAAGAAAGACATCCTAGTCTGTAAGGGACAAACAGTTTAGAGAGAGATATTGATAAGTTAGCTCAGTGGGTAAAGAGCTGTCACATGGAGTACAATGTGCGGAATATGTGAAGTTGTTCATTTTGGAAGGGAGATCAAAAGGACAGAATATTATTTAAATGGAGAAAACCTGCAGAAAGCTGCAACGCAAAGGGACCTGGGGTAACTTATGCACAAAACACAGAAAGCTAACACAAGCTGCAAGTGTAGAAGGTGATGGTGAGACCACATCTGGAGTACTGCGAGCAGTTTTGAACATAGAACAGGACGGCACAATACAGGCCCTTCAGCCCTCAATGTTGTGCCGGCCTTTTATCCAACTTTAAGATACATACCCTGCATTGTACTATCTTCCATGTGCCTATCCAAGAGTCACTTAAATGTCCCTAATATATCTGAATCTACAATCACTGCTGGCGGTGCATTCCACACACCCACTGCTCTCTGTGTAAAGAGCCGACCTCTGACATCTCCTTTCCTTCAATCACCTTAAAATTAAACCCCTTCATGATAGCCATTTCTGCCCTGGGAAAAAGTCTCTGGGCTATCCATTTTATCTATGCCTCTCATCATCTTGTACACCTCGACCAAGTCACCTCTCATCCTTCTTCACTCCAATGAGAAAAGAACTGCTGATGAAGGGCTTATGCCCAAAATGTTGATTCTCCTATTCCTCAGATGCTGCCTGACCTGTTGTGTTTTTCCAGCACCACACTCTTGACTCCAATGAGAAAAGCCTCAGCTCCCTCAACCTTTCTTCATTTCACATGCCCTCCAGTCCAGGCAGCGATCTGGTAAAACTCCTCTGCACCCTCTCTAAAGCTTCCACATCCTTCCTATAATGAGGTGACCAGAACTGAACACAATATTCCAAGTGTTATTTGACCAGGGCTTTATAGAGCTGCAGCATAACCACTGCTAAACTCAATCCCCTGCTAATGAAAGCCAATACACTATACACCTTCTTAACAACCCTATCAACTTGGGTAGCAACTTTGAGGGATCTATGGACATGGACCCCAAGATCTCTCTGTTCCTCCACACTGCCAAGAATTCTGTCTTTAACCCTGTAATCTGCATTCAAATTCAACCTTCCAAAGTAAATCACTTCACACTTTTCCAGGTTGAACTCCATTTGCCACTTCTCAGCCCAGCTCTGCATCCCGTCAATGTCCCATTACAACCTACAACAGCCCTCCACACTATCCACAACTACACCAACCTTCATGTCATCGGCAAACTTATTAACCACCCTTCCACTTCCTCATCAAAGTCATTTATAAAAATCACAAAGGGCAGAGGTCCCAGAACCGATCCCTGTGGAATACCACTGGTCACCGAGCTCCAGGCTGAATACTTTCCATGTACCACCACCCTCTGCCTTCTATGGGCCAGCCGATTCTGTTTTGATCCCCTTATTTAAGGAAGGATATCATTTCACTGGAGGCAGTTCCGAGAAGGTTCACTCGGATAATCTCTGTGATGGGGGGATTATCTGATGAACAAAGGCTAAACGTAAAGAGATTCTTTTCACTGAGGTTTAGATGAAGGAGAGGTGATCTCACTGAAACAAAGGGTTCTTTCGGGGCTTGACCGTGTAAATGCTGAGAGCATGTTTCCCCTTACCGCAGTCTGGAACCAGAGGGCATAGTGTCAGAATAAACGGGCACCAATTTGAGACAGAGAAGAGGAGGAATTTCTTCTCTCAGAGGGTTAAGAGCCTTTGTAACTCCTCCTCGCAGAGAGCTCTCGGAGCAGAGACTTGGGGTGAATATATGGTTGAGTTTTAATCTAATCTTAGGAATAAGGATTAGAGTAGTCCCCAGATAGAAGTATTAAACTGGGGCAAGGCTAACTACCTCAATATAAGGCAGGAGCTGGGGAAAGTAGATTGCGTTGGGGGGGGCACAAGGGATGTTTGAAGGCAAATCCACATCTGAATCTTTTAAAGGCCAGTTGATTAGGTCAAAAAGAAGGAGGAAGCATATGCAAGGCTCAGGAAACTGAAGACTGACAGAGCTCTCAAAGGATACAAGGGAAGCAGGAAATAACTCAACTATGGAATTTGGAGGGCTCGAAATGGGCAAAAACAGGATTGAGGAAAATCCTGAGGCGTTTTAAACTTCCATATGGAGCAAGAGGGCAGCTAGGGAAAGGGCAGGTTCATTTAAGGAGAAAAGAAGGAATGTGTCTGTGAAACCAGAGGAAGTCAATGAGGTCCTTAATGAATACTTTGCAGTGGTATTCACAAAGGGGAAGGACATGTTGGATTGTCCGTTGAGAAAGGGTATGTTGATATTCTGGGGCACGTCAATATTTAAAAGAAAAAGGTGGTTTGGGTGTTTTACAAAGCATTAAGATAGACAGGTCCTAGTGTGATCTATGCCAGTTTGCTGAGGAAATTGTTGGGCCCTTCTACATCATCTTTGCATTGTCTTCAGACACAGGAGAGGTCCCAGAGGACTGGAGAGTAGACAATGTTTAAAATGGGCAACACAGATAATCCAGGAATGACAGGCTAGTGAGATTTACATCAGTGATTGGGAAATTATCGGAGAGGATTCTCAGAGACAGGGTTTACTCACATTTGGAAAAATATGGACTTATTAGTGATGGACAGCATGGCTTTGTGTGGGGAAGGTCATGTCCCTCAAACTTGATTTGAGAGTTTTGAGGAAGTGACAAAGATGATTGATGAGGTCAGTGCGGTGGGTATTGTCCATGTGGGCTTTAGCAAAGCCTTTGACAAGGTCCCTCATGACAGGCTGATAGAGAAGGTGAAATCACATGGAATTCACAATGAGCTGATAAAATCGATATAGAACTGGCTTGGTCATAGGAGACACTAAAGATCTGTGAACAGTGGTGGTCCACAGGGATCAGTACTGGAACCCGTTGTTTGTAATATATATAAATGATTTGGAGGATTATGCAGGTGACCTGATCAGTAGGTTTGTGGATAACACAAAGACTGGGGAAGCTGTGGACAGTGAGGAGGATTGCTAGAGGATACAGCAGGATATAGATAGGCTGGAGACTTGGGCAGAGAAATGGCAGATGGAGTTTAATCTGGACAAATGTGAAGTGATGCATTTTGGAAGATCTAATGCAGGAGCAAAGTATGCAGTAAATGGCAGGACCCTTAGTTGGATCAACATACAGAGGGATCCAGGTGCATAGATCCATACCTTCCTGAATGTGGCAACATAGGTAGATAAGATGGTCAAGAAGGCAAATAGCACGCTTGCCTTCATTGGTCGGGGCACAGATTATTAAAAGTTGGCAAGTTCATGTAGCAGCTGTATGGAACTTCAGTTAGGCCACATTTGGAACATTGTGTACAGACCTGGTCGTCACACAGAAAGATGTGGAGGCTTTGGACAGGGTACAGAAACGATGAAGGGCTTTTGCCTGAAACGTCGATTTTCCTGCTCCTCGGATGCTGCCTGACCTGCTGTGCTTTTCCAGCACCACTCTAATCTTGACTCTAATCTCCAGCATCTGCAGTCCCCACTTCTGCCTAGGGTACAGAAACGGTTTGCCAGGATGTTGCCTGGTTTGAAGAGATTGAAAAAACTTAGTTTGCTTTCACTTGAACATCAAGGATGAAGGGCCATCTGACAGAAGTTTCCAAAATTATAAGAGGCGTGGATAGAATGAATAATCAGAGTTTTTCTCCCCATAAGTTTAAGGTAAATGGGGATAAGCTTAAAGGAGATGTGAGAGGCAGGTTTTTTTTTTTTACACAGAGGGTGGTGAATGCCTGGAATGTGCTGCCAGAGGACATGGTGACCACAGATACAATAGCAATGTTTGAGAGGCATCTTGACAGATACGTGCATAGAGAGGGGGTAGAGGGATATGCACTGCGTAGAGGCATTTAGATTCAACATTATGTGTCGGCTCAGTC
Source organism: Chiloscyllium plagiosum (assembly GCF_004010195.1). Lineage (NCBI taxonomy): Eukaryota > Metazoa > Chordata > Chondrichthyes > Orectolobiformes > Hemiscylliidae > Chiloscyllium > Chiloscyllium plagiosum. Next base: position 85,035,706 of record NC_057721.1, on the reverse strand, counting down.
TTGGTGGGCTGCAGGACCCGTACCTGTGCAGTGCTGTTCTTTGTTCATGTGTACAGGGTCATAATGACAACACATCCTGGTAGAGTATACAGTTTAATTCCCTTAATTGAACATGGTATGAGCGCATTAGAAAAATTCAGAGGAACTTCATTCAACTCATTCCTGGGATGAAAGACTTACTAGGAAAGACTGGACAGTTTGGGCCTATGTCCACTGGAATTTCAAAGAGTGAGAGGTGATTGTATAGAAATAAACCGGCCTTGGGGGGGGACCTGACAGGATAAAATCTGAGAGGTTGTTTCTTCCTCTCTAAGGTAGAAATGAGGAGATTTTGTTTTTCCCTGCTCAGAGGGTCATCAGTCTGTGGAATTCTTTTTCCCAGAGAAGTGGAGGCTGGGTCATTTACTTAAGACTGTGTTCGCTAGAATGATGATCACCAAGGTTATAGGGGACAGACCGGAAACTCTGTAGATCCAAGACCATAACTAGATCAGCTGCGACCATATTGAAAGGTGAAGCAGATTTGAGGGACTGAATGGCCTAACTCCTACTGCTCACTCCCATTATTCTGCTCAGATGCTGAAAATCTGGAATAAAACCATGTCAGAAATACTTGAGACATTAACTTTGTTTCTCTCTCCACTGGTGCTCAGACAGGCATTCCCAGCAATCATTTGTCTGAAGTGTTACCTGCTCCGACGAACAGCAGAAACGAACAGATGACAATAGGGGAACCGCTGACAAATACTCCAAACACAAAGTTAAAGAGTGGAGTCAGGAGCACGATCACCCAGAACAGCCAGTTCAGGAAGGCCCAGGGTCGACGTCTCGGCTGGATGGCCTCCCCAGGGAAGGTACCATCCTTCACATACTGCTCCTGAAGTGCATCCTGGTAAACAGAAAGATACAGTCCCGTTCAATTGGTCCCTACTTTGACAAGTGGGGTGGGCTCAGGTTTAGGTAAGACCCCTCCCGTCATTCTACAACTTAGAGGAAAATCACATAACCAAAAGGAAAACATGCGAAGCAGGAAAAAAACAAGTTCAGGATGAAGATTCATCTTACGCTACCTCAGAGTAACAAATAGCAACGAGAAAAGTTCATTCACCCAAAGGATGGTAGAAATATGGAAGGTGCTGTCTGAGAGGCTTGGGGAAGTAGAAACTCTCGTAACATTTCAATAGCATCTGGATGAGGACTTAAAATGCCAGTTGAGTGTGTGGTGTTGGAAAAGCACAGCAGGTCAGGCAGCATCTGAGGAGCAGGAAAATCGATGTTTCGGGCAAAAGCACTTCATCAGGAAACGTCGACTCTCCTGCTCCTCAGATACTGCCTGACCTGCTGTGCTTTTCCAGCGCCACACTCTCCACTCTGATCTCCAGCATCTGCAGTCCTCACTTTCACCTACTTAAAATGCCAGGGCAGGCTAAGCTACGGACCAAGTGTAGGTAACTACAGGATTATTGTTGTTTCATGTTTGTTGGTCAGCATAGTCATAGTGGGCAGAAGGACCTGCCTCTATGCTGGATGACTCTTTAAGACTCAATGAGAAAGGGAACAGCGACAAGCCCTGAAGGCAGAGATACCCCAGATGCCTGGTGGGATGTGTGGGAATGGAGACAGGTCACTGTTTTCTCAGTAAGTTCCAGGTGGGATCAACATTGGGACAGCACACTCAGACTGATCAACAGGCACTGGAAATGAGACTGAGGAATTACAGAGACATTAACTCTTCAGTTTGACTGACAGCTGACAAGGTGCATTCGATGGGCGAAGATAGTGGTTGGGCAGGTGAGGGGGGTGGGGTTAGACAGGGTCACTGATGAGCTCACAGGAGGTGACACTGTGGGGAGGAGGAGCATGATCAATACCGAACTGGGGAACCAGACCTCACTTCTGTTCTGTCTCCTGATGTCAATGAACACTTTGTCGGTGTTCACTAGTCAGAGGGAAGATATAGATAAAGATATAGGGTGAAGGACTATAGTCTAATTTCTTTCAGCATATCAGACAGAGAGAAACGTCTAAGTGGATCAAAAGTAGAATAAATCTCCAGGACTGGGTGAGATGGATTCCAGGCTGATGAGTGAGGCAAGAGGAGAGATGCTGGAGGACCGGAGGACAGCTAATGTGATCCAATTACTCAAAAAGACAGCAAGGGATAAACCAGGAAACTAGAGGCTGGTCAGTCACCTCAATGGGGGTGGGGGGGGATATTTTGAAAGACAGAATAAATCTGCATTTTTAGAGACTGGAATTAATCAGTCAGCACGTTTTTGTTTAAGGACAGTCTAAGCTTCATGATTGAAAAATTCAAAGACCTAACTGGGTGCCGATATGAGGAGGTGACAAAATAATGGCTTTAAGTGGTTTATTTTGTCCTTTTTTTTCATAATGAGAAAGGTTTTAAGACAGACGTACCAAGATGTCTACGGAAAACTCCTAAAGTGAACAGTTTGTGATGCCTTGGTGTGTTTTTCTTTCAAAAGTTGGAACAGTAGAAGCAGCCTGACGGATGTGGTCAGCCCCCTACACAACCAGGATGTTTAGGTTTAGGTTTTCAGTAGGAGCAGTTGTTTGGGAGTCTGTTGCTGCAGTACATCTCTCCCTGCTACACTCTCTCGGAGTACTCTTGATGTTTTCCTCCTGGGCTGCTGGAGTGGCATCTGTTTTCGCAATCATCTGAAGGGTGTGTTTATTGGATGATACTATAATGGAACAGTTTACTAGTAAAAGTTACTGCATCCATTATTAAAGTTACTGTGTCTATTATTAAAGTTACTGTGTCTATTATTAAAGTTACTGTGTCTATTATTAAAGTTACTGCGTCCATTATTTTGGAAAGCATTCCTAGAGAGGAACAGCTAAGCCAGTTGTTTTCTTTATTGTTTCTTTTGTTCTATTTTAACTATAGTCATAGAGTCATAGAGATGTACATCATGGAAACAGATCCATTGGTCCAACCCGCCCATGCCAACCAGCTATCCCAACTCAATCTAGTCCACAGTGTCTGAATAAATTGTGTTTTGCTCAAAGCAGAATGGTGCAGGAGGGAGGGATTCCGGTATCTGGATAACTGGGGTTCTTTCTGGGGAAGGTGGGACCTCTACAAACAGGATGGTCTACACCTGAACCTGAGGGGCACCAGTATCCTTGGGGGAAGGTTTGCTAGTGTTCTTGGGGGGGGTTTAAACTAACTCTGCAGGGGCATGGGAACCCAGACTGTAGCTTTAGGGTGCAGGACCTGGAGTGTTAGGAACATGGCATCAATTTCAAAGGAGGGTGCCTGTAAACAGGAAAGTGGCTTGAAGTGTGTATACTTCAATGCAAGAAGTATACGAAATAAGGTAGGTGAACTTGCAGCGTGGGTTGGTACCTGGGACTTCGATGTTGTGGCTATTACGGAGACATGGCTAGAACAGGGACAGGATTGCCTGTTGCAGGTTCCAGGGTTTAAATGTTTTAGTAGGGGCAGAGGTAGGGGTAAAAGAGGGGGAGGTGTGGCATTGCTTGTCAAAGATAGTATTACAGTGGTGGAAAGGACGATGGATGAGGACTTGCCACCTGAGGTAGTTTGGGCTGAGATTAGGAATAGGAAAGGTGAG
>NC_057721.1:85029999-85032093 GCF_004010195.1 Chiloscyllium plagiosum | reverse complement strand
GACAGCGAGGACATAAAAATCAAGGCCAATTGCTCTGCTATCTCCTCCCTTGCTTCCCAGAGAATCCTAGGATAAATGCCATCAGGCCCAGGGGACTTATCTATTTTCACCCTTTCCAGAATTTCCAACACCTCTTCTCTACATACCTCAAAGTCATCCATTCTACTTAATTGTGACTCAGTACTCACATTGACAACAATGTCCTGTTCCTGATTGGATCCTGACGAAAAGTATTCATTCAGTGTCTCCCTGATCTCTTCAGCCTCCACACGCAACTTCCCACTACTATCCTTGACTGGATCTATTCCTACCCTAGTCATTCTTTTATTCCTTGAATGTGGAGCTTATTCAAGGAACACTATTGAGTGTCCTTGATAAGTACGTACCTGTCAGGCAGGGAGGAAAGGGTCGTGTGAGGGAGCCGAGGTTTAATAAGAAATTGGAATCCCTTGTTAAAGGGAAGAGGGCGGCCGGCCGATGTAAAGATGAGGCGTGAAGGTTCAATTGGGGCGATTGAGAGTTATAAGGTAGCCAGGAAGGACCTGAAGAGAGAGCTAAGAGCAGCAAGGAGGGGACATGAAAAGTCCTTAGTTGGTAGAATTAGGGAAAACTCAAAGGCTTTCTATAGGTATGTCAAGAATAAAAGAATGACTAGGGTAGGAATAGGTCCAGTCAAGGGAGGCTGAAGAGATTGGGGAGACACTGAATGAATACTTTTCATCGGTATTCACTCAGGAACAGGACATTGTTGCCGATGTGAATACTGAGTCACAATTAAGTAGAATGGACGGCTTTGAGGTATGTAGGGAAGAGGTGTTGGAAATTCTGGAAAGGGTGAAAATAGATAAGTCCCCTGGGCCTGATGGCATTTATCCTAGGATTCTCTGGGAAGCAAGGGAGGAGATTGCAGAGCCATTGGCCTTGATTTTTATGTCCTCGTTGTCTACAGGATATGGTGCCAGTAGACTGGAGGATAGCAAATGTGGTTCCCTTGTTCAAGAAGGGGAGTAGGGATAACCCTAGCAACTATAGGTCGGTGAGTCTCACTTCTGTTGTAGGCAAAGTCTTAGAGAGAATTGTAAGGGATAGGATTTATGAACATCTGGATAGGAATAATGTGATCAAGGATAGTCAGCATGGTTTTGTGAAGGGCAGGTCGTGCCTCACAATTGAATTCTTTGAGAAGGTGACTAAGGAGGTGGACGAGGGTAAAGCGGTAGATGTGGTGTATATGGATTTTAGTAAGACATTTGATAAGGTTCCCCATGGTAGGCTACTGCAAAAAATACGGAGGTATGGCATTGAGGGTGAGTTGGAGGTTTGAATTAGGAATTGGCTGGCTGGAAGAAGACAGAGGGTAGTAGTTGATGGTAAAGGTTCATCTTGGAGTGCCGTTACTAGCGGTGTTCCGCAAGGATCTGTTTTGGGACCATTGTTGTTTGTCATTTTTATAAATGACCTGGAGGAGGGGCTAGAAGATTGGGTGAGCAAGTTTGATGATACGAAAGTCGGTGGAGTTGTTGACAGTGAGGAAGGATGTGTCAGGTTACAGCGGTATATAGATAAGCTGCAGAGCTGGGCAGAAAGGTGGCAAATGGAGTTCAATGTGGGTAAGTGTGTGGTCTGAGTAACAAAAAGATGGAGTACTGGGCTAATGGTCGGATACTTGGTAGTATGGATGAGCAGAGGGATCTTGGTGTCCATGTACACAGATCTCTGAAAGTTGCCACCCAGGTAAATAGTGTGGTGAAGGAGGCATATGGCGTACTGGCTTTTATTGATAGAGGAATTGAGTTCCGGAGTCCTGAGGTCATGTTGCAGTTGTATAAGACTCTGGTGCGGCCGCATCTGGAGTATTGTGTGCAGTTTTGGTCGCCATACTATAGGAAGGATGTGGAGGCACTGAAACGGGTGCAGAGGAGGTTTACCAGGATGTTGCCTGGTATGAAAGGAAAATCGTATGAGGAAAGACTGAGGCACTTGGGGCTGTTTTCACTAGAGAAAAGAAGGTTTAGGGGTGACTTGATTGAGGTGTACAAGATGATTAGGGGGTTAGATAGGGACGACAGTATGAACCTTTTCCCGCGTATGGAG
>NC_057721.1:85022870-85025291 GCF_004010195.1 Chiloscyllium plagiosum | reverse complement strand
ACGTCTGGCTGCACACCCTCCCCCTTAAGGATTCTGAAGACACGGTCCGAGACGTCTCGGACCCTGGCACCCGGGAGGCAACAAACCATCCAAGAGTCTCGCCCATGTCCACAAAACCGCCTGTCTGTCCCTCTAACTAGAGAGTCTCCTATAACTAGCGCTCTCCTCCTCTCCCCCTTTCCCTTCTGAGTCTCAGAGCCAGACCTTGCGCCACAGACCCGGTCACTGCAGCTTACCCCTGCTAGGCCGTCCCCCCCAACAGTATCCAAAGCGGTATACTTATTGTTTAGGGGAACGACCACAGGGGATCCCTGCACTGCCTGCTTCCTCCCCTTCCCACCTCTAACTGTTACCCAGCTACCTCTGTTCGCTGGCCTATGTCCCTGTAGCTTCTATCTATCACCCTCTCAAATAATTCTCAGTTCATCCAACTCCAGCTCCAGTTCCCTAATGCGGTCTGTGAGGAGCAGGATCTGACTGCACTTCCTGCAGATGAAGTCGGCAGGAGCATGGGTGGTCACCCCTACCTCGAACATCCTGCGGGAGGAACATTCCACTGCCTGCGCTGCCATTACTCTACACTTAGTCTCCAAAACAAGAACACTAAGTAGCTTACCTTTTTTTTTTAGGTTAGAGAAGGAAGGAGGGTGGGAGACACTACACGTGTAGTGTCTCGGGTTCCTTCTCCACTCAAATAATAATCACTTACCTTCCCGACTGGCTTTCCCTTTTCTCAAGGATACTGTGTTCAGAGGGGTCGTAAACATCTTCCGGTTCCGATTAGACTGGTTTGGTTCAGAGATTAAACAGTATTGAGAGGCCTGTTGTTTATATGTAAACAGATGAGATTTCAGGCCAAAGTGGTCATGTTTGAGAGTGCCCTGCATAATGAAAGGGGAGTGATCAGCTCTCTAGCTGGGCAGTTCAGTCCAGAACCAGTTAGGAGTTCAGCTGTGTGGAAACAGGCTCTCGCTCTCTCTCCCCTACTGCCCTTCTAACTTCAACCTGTAAGCATTTATTCCATTTTTACTGTTTTTTTAAAGGGGTTTGCTTCTTGGGACTGTTGTGCATATTCGAAACAGCATAATTAAGCGTAGTTTGGATGGACTGAGTTCTTTGGGGTTCTTTATTCTGTTCTTTGTGTTTCATTGTGTAATTTTGTGAATAAATTTGTCTATTTTAAAACCTAGTAGTCAACCTTGCTAGCTTACTCTGGGTAATTTTCACTGTACTTACCAAAACAAATTGCAAAGTTATGGTCTGGGCTGCCTGCGTAAGAATGTTTTAAGTGGTCTGGCCTTGTCCACAACGATATTAGAGTAGACAGGAAGGAACATTTCTCCTTGCGTGTAGGGATCAATGACCAAGGGAATACATTTCAACTAAGGGTCAGGACAGTTTGAAGGAATGAGAGAAAAACTGTTTTTGCCCAGAGGGCAGTGGGGAATCAGGAACTCATTGCATGTAAAGGAGGGAGAGGCAGAAACCCTCATAACATCGAAACAGTATTTAGATGTGCAATTGTAATGCCAAAGCATACAACGCTAAATGCTGGGAAATGGAATTAAAAATAAATAAATACGTGGATGTTTTTGACTGCTCAGTGAGCCTGCTGTAGATCTCCATGACACTCTGGCAATAATTACGTACTCAGATAAGGAGCTGTACTAAGAATAAAGCTCTGGGAAATACACACTGAAGTTGAAAGGTGAGTGTCACTGCCTGGTTTAGACTCAGTGAGAGCAGTATTCACATCCAGCAGCAGCAGGTGGGACTGAAGTAAGCGGTATTCCAAAAAACAGTTGATACTTGTTGCTGTGCACTGACAGGACACAGTTCCAGCCCTATTCCTGACAAGGGGCATCAGACACCAGTTATCCAGTGACATTCATTCCACTTACTCATTATCTAATACAAACCAAACAACATTGAACACATACCAGTGAGCGTCAGTGTGCGTGGGTCCCATATCCCAGTGAGCAAAAGGACTGCAGCTGACGTTTCGCCTTGGTTATACCTTATAACTGACATTTCACCCAAACCCTCGGGATGACATTACCTTTTCCTGGTACAGTCTATGGAGCCAAGCTGCGCATTCCTTCTCATCTTCTGGAATATCTTCTAGAGGGAACCTCCTATCAAACAAAGATGTCAGTCTGACAGTTGCCTAGAACTTGGCACTATATGTCCATGGTCGAAATAATTAAGTATGCAAACAAAATGTAATCTCAAACACACTTGTGCATACACCCATTCCTACTCACAAAGATGCTGAAACATTCATCCACACAAAGATAGACCCACCCCCAGCACCCACCCACACAGAGACACCCCAGCCCCCAACCACACAAAGATAGACCCACCCAGAGAGAGACGCCCCAGCCCCCACCCACACAAAGATAGACCCACCCAGAGAGAGAC
>NC_057721.1:85011666-85022824 GCF_004010195.1 Chiloscyllium plagiosum | reverse complement strand
CTCCAGCCCCCACCCACACAGAGGCAGACACCTCCAGCCCCCACCCACACAGAGGCAGACCCCCCCTAGCCCCCACCCACAGGGACAGACTCTCACTGTGAACAGCTGGAACCCCAAGCACTGTTCTTTGTGGCAGTCACACCCTGCCAATGTGAGAATGACCCATTTACACCGACTGTTTTCTATCTCTTCACCAATCGTTAATCCATGACAGGACACTACCTCCTATCCCATAACGGTGAGGCCTCGGGGTGTTGCTGAACAAAGACAGGTGCACAGTTTTTTGAATGTGGAGTCACAAGTTGACAAGGTAGTGAAGAAGGTGTTTGACATGTTTGCTATTTTTGGTCAGTGCACTGGGATAGGGGTTGGGAGGTTATGTTGGGTCTGTACAAGACACTGGATAGGTCACTTATAGAATACTGCATTCAATTCTGGTCTCCCTGTTATAGAAACATGAAAAGGTTCAGAAAAGATTTACATGGATGTTGCCAGGGTTGGAGAATTTGAGCTACAGGGAGAAGTTGAATAGGCTGAGGCTGTTTTCCCTGGAGCGTCGGAGGCTGAGGGGTAAGCTTATAGAGGTTAATAAAATCATGAGGGGCATGGATAAGACAAATAGACAAGATCTTTTCCCTGGATAGGTGAGTCCAAAACTAGAGGGCACAGGCTTAAAGTGAGAGGGGAAATATTTAAAAGGAACCTGAGAGGTAACTTTTTCACACAGAGGATGGTGCATGCTTGGAATGAGCTACCAAAGAAAGTGGTGGAGGCTGGTACAATTACAGCATTTAAAGGCATGTGGATGGGTATATGAATAGGAAGGGATATGGGCTAAATACTGGCAAATGGGACTAGATCAGTTTAGGATATCTGGTCGGCAGGATCTCATCATCATAACCCAATTCTCCTTTTCCTTCTTGTCTGTCCTTCCTAAGTGTCACATATTATGGAATATTCAGTTCCCAATGCTGGTCACCATGCAGATATGTTTCTCTAATGGCAATCTGTTCTTTCCTGTGTATCTGGATGTCTGCCTTCAGACCATCGGCCTGTGAGCATCAAACAGAGTGCCCTTCCCTTGGTCTCTTTGATATCAGTCTCACTCAAGGCCTACCCAGCTCGCTATCTCTTGCCTTCCTGTCTCTCCGGCATCTTTCCAACCACCTGTTACCAACTTTCCTTCCTTCCAATTTCAATTAGCCCCTCAGGTTCCCATCCCCTGACAAACTCAATTAAACCCAGCCCAACAGCACAAGTAGATGTCCATTAAACCATCCCTTTCAGTTCTGGTAAAATGTATCCCTTGTTGAGGTTTTACTTGCTCTGGAACGGATCCTAATTCCTCAGGAACCTCTCCTTCCTAGACCAGCTCTCCAGCCACATGTTCAATCCAGCAGTTCTCCTCCCTCTTCTAGCAATATGCACCACAATCTCTGGCTAATCTCCCCCTCCCAGAATGACATCTCATAGCTGCTGTGTGACATCCTGCACCCTGGCACCATGGGTCTCTCACAGCACAGTGGCGGTGTCCCTAACTTTAAGCCAGGAGACTTGGGTTCAGGTCCCACCTGCTCCAGAGGTAACATCTCTGAATCAGGTTGCACAGAAAGTATTGATCACTCTGGAGTCACATTTAATGCTGCAGAAAAGCCTGTCTGATCACTCTGACTGTGAATCCTCTATCATTACTGCCCTCCCATTCCTCTCCATCTCCTGTGGTCCCAAGGGCTGGGCTCTGCTACACTTCTCACAGTCACCATCATTCTCACCAGTTTCCAAATCGGAATACCAATTAGCAAGCTCGACAGACTCTGGGGCCTCTTGCCTGCCTACCTGGCTCTCCCAGGCTGCCTGGTGAGTTTAGGGTTTGTGTGTCAGACTGACAGATATTTGTTTGATCACTTACCACTTGTTCCTTACCTGACACACATATCTGCATGGTACTGCTTGCCGTGCAGTATGCCCAAGAGTGTTGGGTTCTTGTTATCTCGGAAGTTTAACGTCACATCATACACAGCAGTAACTGAAATGGAAAGCAGCCAGATGATGTTGCAGCAATACATTTCACAGGGCTGGCTCACAGAGTACAGGCTGAAGCAGCTCGCAAACATGTCACTGGCCCTCATATTGGCCCCAAGTCTCATCAGTCTTCACAAGCTGACAGGGGCTTTACGGACTGCAGCGTTGAAGAGAGTTGCTGATGTGGCTGCTGTAATATGGGACTGCTTCAAGATAGCCAGAGCAAGTGGTGGAGGCTGGTACAATTATAACATTTAAAAACTATCTGAATGGGTAAATGAATGGGAAGGATTTAGAGGGATACAGGCCAGATGCTGGCAAATGGGACGAGATCAATTTTGTATATATGATTGGCATTGACAAGGTGGACTGAAGGGTCTGCTTCCACGCTGTACATCCATGACTCTGAAACACAAGCAGGTAGCCGCTCAGTGAGTTTTCACACCCGATGTCAAAAGTCTAAAATAAAAACAAGCCACAGTCACTGCATACACAGTAGAACCCAAATCTGAAACAGAACCAAATCCACTTCAACTTCAAACCAAGAGAGGTGCCTGACTTTCCCACAAGGAAGCTAACATAGGCTGTTTTCAGAGGCCAACCTTGTGACCAGTGTGAGAAGCTTGTGCCTGAGAGGGTGGATTTGAGGGACATTTCCTAATGGGATTGGAGGATTTGTTCCCTGGGATCTGTTCCAAGGTGTTAGGAGGCAAAACAAGGAACAGAAAGGAGTTAATTGCGCTGAAGGCGAGAGAGCAGGGTAGCAGAGGCTCAGAGGGGTCTCAAATCCAGCAACACAAATATAATAAAACAAAACCGCAAATGTTGGAGGTCAGAAACAAAAAAAAACTGTTGGAGAAACTCAGCAGGTCTGGCAAGATCTGTGGATAGAAAGCAGAGTTAATATTTTGAATCCAGATATACAAGAACGAATGTATTGAGAGGTCAGGGCGGAACACAGCCAACTCACCCGTTCCCCTGAGGTATTTAACAGTGGTGGTAAAACCTTTGGTCCTTGGTAACAGGTGATATTTCAGCTTCGGTAGACCCTTAGATTCAGCAACCTCCATACTAATACGATGTTTCTTCTCTGTAAAACGTGTGCCTTCACAGTATAACAGAAACTGAAATAGAGAGTGAGACAGATAAAAGGTCTTTTAACAACCAACCCAGAATCAAGGCATGGGACCTCATATGGAGGGGGGGGTCATGGTCCCGCACACACACACACACACACATACACACACCCCGACCCTCACTGGGGGGACGGGTGTCCCGCACTCATTGACTGGGTACTGACCCACACACATTGACTTGCACTGGGTTACAGATGTACAAGATTAAGACAAATTGTAACTCTTCCCATTAGCTGACAGTACAAGGAGTCGGGCACAGAAATCACATATTTTGGGGGAAAGAGCTGCAGCAGGGACAATGAGGAGGAATGTTCTTACACAGCAAGTAGCAATGACCAAGAACTCATCCACAGGGTGTTGGTGGAAACAGAAATCAACAAATGATTTCAAAAGGAACAGAAACTGAAATTGCTGGAGAAACACAGCAGTTCTGAAGGAGGATCACCAGAGCAGCACGGTGGCTAGTGCAGCTGCCTTACAGCCCCAGGGACCGGATGACTGTCCGTGTGGAGTTTGCACATTCTCCCCATGTCTGAGAGTTTCCTCCAGATGCTCCGGTTTCCTCCCACAGTCCAAAGATGTGCAGGTTAGGTGGATTGGCCATGCTAAATTGCCCATAGTGTTCAGGGATGCGTAGGTTAGGTGCATTAGTCAGGGCTAAATATAGAGTAATAGGGTAGGGGAATGGGCCTAGATGGGTTATACTCTTTGGTGGGTCAGCGTAGACGTGTTGGATCAAATGATCTGTTTCCACGCTGTAGGGATTCTATGATTCTAAATCAGATATGAAATGTTAACTCTGCTTTCCCTCCACAGATGCTGCCAGATCTGCTGAGTTTCTCCGACAATTTCTGTTTCTTTTTCATATTTCCAGTATTAGCAGTTCTTTGTTTTATTTAAATGATATCAAAAGGAAACTGAAGGGAATAAATGTTGTCTTTGGGATAAGTGGAGGGGAATGGATTGACTGAATTGATCCAAGGAGAGTTGGCAGAGCTTGGCTGAGTTGGCTTCCTGTGCTGGAATGACTCTTAGAGAGGCTTGCACTTGCTCCCAGATATGCGTGCAGTTTTGGAACTGGGCAGTGTACTCACCCACATGTACTCTGGGTAGTCCTGCAATGCCTTCAGTCCATTTACAACCGTGTCTCTGTCCTCATCCCAACGACGTTTACAGAAAACAATCTCCAGGAAATACCACGTCCATCCGATCAGAGGTACATAAAGCAATTCCTTCTTCGCCAACACTTTGGAGCTCTGTAGGCATCAGGGCAGTGAATAAATCCACAGTAATAATGGAGTTACAGAAAACCAGCTTCACATCCTTCACCAGCCTCCCTCCCCCTTCAGCCCACTACTCCCCCCACCCCCACAATCTCAGTTCCCACAGGGTTTTCAACACAGACACTTAAAATACAAAAAGATAAAATGGGAATGTTACTGACCCCCAGAACGCCGTGTCTTTCACACATGGCCCAACCGCAGAGGAAGTCAATCTCAAAATTGTGATTTAAGATGACAATAACATGCTCCTTGCCAAATTGGTCCACCGTGGCCTGGTCAGTGAAAAGTGTACATTCCGTGCCAGACCACCATTCCAGCAGCAAGACCAGCTCTAGAGATACAGAGGGAAGATGGCCAGATTACCAACAGCAATAGCAGCTGAAACGGACAAAGACCTCAACTCATCAAGTTGGCCACAGGACAGCATGAGCACTAGAACACATTCCAAAAACCAGGCAAGAAAACACTCCGAGCACTATGTTAGGGAAAATGCAGAGAATGTTACATGTCCAACAGAAACCCCTCGGGCTAACTTAAAAACATCGCTCCAGCTCAATGGCCAAGCAAACCTTCCTCTACTATCAAATAGGAAGTAAAGGTGTCTCTACACTGTCACCGTCGAACACTCTCAGGACAGGGACAGCATGGGGTTAGATACAGAGTAAAGCTCCCTCTACACTGTCACCGTCAAACACTCTAATGCAGAGCAGTGTGAGGTGATGCACTTCGGTAGGAAGGACATTGAAATACAGTATAAAACAGGCTGTAAGGTTAGCAGTGGTGGACTCTCCCTCTTTATGGGCATTTAGGCGGGCATTGGATAGGTATATGGAGGATAGTGGGTTAGTATAGGTTAGGTGGGCTTGGATCGGCGCAACATCGAGGGCCAAAGGGCCTGTACTGCGCTGTATTGTCCTATGTTCTATGTTCTAAAACTCCCAGGACAGGGACAGCATGGGGTTAGATACAGAGTAAAGCTTCCTCTACACTGTTCCCCATCAAACACTCCCAGGACAGTGACAGTACGGGGCTAGATATAGAGTAAAGCTCCCTCTACACTGTCCCCCATCAAAACTCCCAGGACAGTGACAGCATGGGGTTAGATACAGAGTAAAGCTTCCTCTACACTGTTCCCCATCAAACACTCCCAGGACAGTGACAGTACGGGGCTAGATATAGAGTAAAGCTCCCTCTACACTGTCCCCCATCAAAACTCCCAGGACAGGGACAGCATGGGGTTAGATACAGAGTCAAACATTCCCAGGACAGGAACAGTACGGGGTAAGATACAGAGCAAAGCCCCCTCTACACTATCCCCACCAAATACTCCCATTCAGGGATGCATGGGGTTAGATAGAGTAAAAGCGCCCTCTACTCTTTTCAACTGAAAGTAATAGTGTCCCTATCAAACATTTGTTAGCCCTAAATGAGATCCACTCGGACAGTTTTCCTTATTGGCGAGCAGCCGGTTTGCATGGTGCCCTGTATGATTGCTATCGGTGTCAAGGCAAGAATTGAGTAAACTCTAATAACAGGCTTGCCGCAGTGGAGGATATCAGTCTGGGCTGACTTTCCACCCTGGTCAACAAATGGCATCTCCCATTCACAAACAGCTGAAGGTCAGGCAAGGCTGTGGGGAATACTCACGGCTCCACAGTGAGTACGCAAGCCGACAGTTGAGATGTCGATACAGTTGCTTGTTGATGGGCCAAATGGGGAGAGTGCAAAGTTGGATAAAGTTGATGCAGAAGCCACTGACAACGAACACGAATCCAAGTAAAAGGTGAACTATGAACTGAGTCTTCAGGTAAGCGATGAAACTCATGGTTTAATCAGAAACGTTTACAAGGCCCCTCACTCAGAATAACCGTCCTGTGAAAGAGGGAGAGAATACAGATCATCAATATAACTGTGACAGTGCAGTAATCTCCAGCACAGCTTCAGGCCATTCGGCCCACCAACTGGTCTCTTAAATCTCACCTCTAGTTATTTTGCCAATCACCACAAAACCACGCCCACTGGTTCACAATTCAACAGCAACGGTTTCAGGTGAGGAGAAGGTTTGAGAGCTGGTCATGTTGTTGGGGGCAAGGGTACACGCGTCTTCTGTGCTAACCAATTCTCAATCTATGTTCAAACATTACCCCCAATACCAGGAGCTTGCGTACTAACCTTTTATGTCACACGTTATCGAATAGAGGCGAGGTTACTGAATATGTTCTAGGCTGCATGAGAATTTTGATGGACAAGGGAGTCCAGGATTACGAGGAGCCAGCAAAAATGTGGGGTCAAGACCACAATGCAACCAGTCACGATCTTTCAAACGGTAGAGGGGCTTGATAGGCCTAAAGGCCACTCTTTCTCTCATTTCTTTTATCCTTTCTGCTGACCAGAGTTACAAGCTAGAGCTATCACCCGAGAGACTGCAACCCTGGCTCTCAGTAGGCACTCTGATAAGGCACACAGCTAACTCCACATGTCCTGATGGGGCATCAGTTGCTCGAGCTGATTCTGAAACACTGTCAGCTAAACTGCTGTGTCTAACCAGGACAGCAACTCTTTCTTTTCCCAGGGCCAGGGATACTTTCTAGACTTGCACCTTCTGAAAAAATGCTGATATTTATCAAGCACTGTCCAAGAGATCTGGGCAACAGGTACTCAATACTGTAAATGACTCCTTCACATCAACTGTGAGCATCATGTTACAGCATTGTTTAATAGAGCCCGGTGTAGCACACAGAGAGAGAAGGGAACAGGCCATTCATTCTAATTGTAGTTTTAATATAATTATTGTGGAATTTTCTCAGCTGTTGCAGACTGCAAAGACTCTTTAGTTGGGATTCACTGAATTGTTATGGCCCAGAAGCAGACTGTGTTTGTGCCAGTTGTCTATCTCTTCCCCACAGCCCGGCCTATTGTTCTTTCATCTTGAAATCCTTGTTGAACCTGCTGCCATCACAGAGGCGGTACATTTCAGATCCTAACCAGTCACTGCATAAAAAAAGTTTTCCTTATCCTACTATGGCTTCTTCTACTGATCCCGTTTCCATCTGGGACACAGCCAAAACATTTTCTGCCTACAGTCTCAGTCCGGACCACTCCTGCTGGGAACCAGAAGAGAACATTCGTAGACAGTGAGGTGGGAACTAGAGACTGTAAGGATCATGAAGTTTGCATTACCAAGGGGAAGAGTAGGTCGTGAGCAGATGAACGCAAAAGAACCAGCAGTCTGAAGTACATATGCTTTAATACAAGGAGTATAGTGGGTAAGGCAGATGAACTCAGGGCTTGGATTGGTGCCTGGGAGTATGATGTTATTGCGATCACAGAGACTTGGTTGAAGGAAGGGCATGATTGGCAACTAAATGTTCCACGATATAGATGCTTCAGACAGGACAGGGAGGGAAGTAAAAAAGGGTGTTGGGGGGTGGGGGGATGGGGGTGGAGTTGCATTGCTGGTCAGGGATAATATCACAGCTGCGCTAAAGGAGGACACTATGGAGGTAGTGAGGCATTATGGGTGGAGCTGAGAAATAAAAAGGGTGCAGTTACACTGTTGGGGCTGTATTACAGACCTCCCAACAGTGAGCGTGAGGTAGAAGAACAAACAGGTAAACAGATTATGGAAAGATGTAGAGGCAATAGGGTAGTGGTGATGGGAGATTTTAATTATCCCAATATTGACTGGAATACACTTAGTGCCAGAGGTCTGGATGGGGCAGAATTTGTAAGGAGCATCCAGGAAAGTTTTCTAGAGGAGTTTGTCCATAGCCCGACGAGGGAAGGGGCCATACTGGACCTGGTACTGGGGAACGAGCCAGGCCAGGTGGTAGAAGTTTCGGTGGAGGATTTCTTTGGGAACAGTGACCACAATTCTGTAAGTTTTAGAATACTCTTCGACAAAGCTGAGAGTGGTCCTAAGGGAAGAGTAGTAAACTGGGCCAAGGTTAATTATATAAAAATTCGGCAGGAGCTGGGAATTTTGGGGAATTGGGGGCAGCTATTTGAAGGGAAGTCCACATTTGGTATGTGGGAGGCTTTCGAAGATAGGTTGAAGATAATGCAGGATAGGCATGTCCCATTGAAGGCAAAGGATAGGAAGGGCAGGATTCATGAACCTTGGATGACAGGAGAAATCGTGCAACTAGCCAAGAGGAAAAGGAAAGCGTACATAAGGTTCGGGCAGCTAGAACAGAACGGGCCATAGAGGAATATCAGAAGAGTAGGACCAATCTTAAACGAGGAATTAAGCAGGCTAAAAGGGGTCATGAAATAACTTGAGCAAGCAGAATTAGGGAGAATTCCAAGGCCTTTTATTCATATAGAAGAAGCAAGAGGGTAACTAGAGAAAGGATATGTTCACTAAAGGATAAGAAAGGAAGGTTGTGCGTCAAACCTGAGAAAGTGGGTGAGATTCTCAATAATCACTTTGCATCAATCGATGAAGCAGACACGAGTGGCTGAATGATCTAAATCAAGAGTGTGTATGTTCACAAGCAAAATAACCATCGCGAACGTACTCCCTCCTACAAGCATTGAGTATTGGTGATCAGTGTATAATTCTGCCTACTATAGTGACTTCACTATGACACGTGATTGATAATCCAAAATACTGGGTCACAACTGAAGCAGAGGGTATATAAAAAAGGATTTGGAAATCAGTAAAAAAAAAGTTGGGCAATGAACTGCAATGAATCAGTACTCCCCAGTAGGAAGTGAGAGAGATACGTTGTTTACATTGTACTGATGTGAAATTGCACAAGCCAATTCCTTAGTAAACCTGTCATGGGAGAGGGACCGAATACAAATTTGTCGCATTTGGACAGTCTTGACTAAACCAGTGTCCCGGAGCTCAAGGCTAACCACAAGTTTTAATTAGTGATCCCCCACCTGCAGTAACACATCCCACATTGCATCCTTAGGGTTTAAGTAAAGACCAAGAGAAAACAAACAAAAATGCCAGAGTGCATTTGTAAGCAACAGGAAGATTATTTCCTTAAATTGAAGAATTGTCACAGACATTTTCAGCGAATTGCTCCATAATGAGATATTGTACTGGATAATCAGCCACTATCAGCTGCACCACAACAAGGATTCATCACTCTTTCCGACTCAGTACTGGAGCTCATGACTTGGAGGGTATCATGGAGTGTTCAAGCTTCAGTCCAGAGAGGTCAGCACTGAATGGTAAACAGTTCAAGAGGATACCGTAAGGGAGTGCCACACTGTCCAAAGGACACAGCTGAAGGAGTGCTGACCTTTGGGTGCTCAGACTTTTGGATTTTTACCCAATGCCTAGTCTGTCCTGTCAGGAGATTTACTTGGAGAAGAATTGGGGCACTGTCCCGACTGCACTAGATCAATATCTACACTACCACAAACATCACAAAAACAAAACACAAAACTTAGATTTTCAAATGGACATGCTGGTGATGGTCATGTGGTTTGGTGAAATTAGTGATGAACAAAGTTCAAGGCAGAGAAGTATGAGGTGAGATGTTTGCGGCATGGATACAGAGAGATTAGATTAGGCTAGATTCCCTACAGTGAAACAGGCCCTTTGGTCCAACAAGTCCACACCGACCCGCCAAAGAGTAACCCACCCAGACCCATTTCCCTTTGGCTAATGTACCTAACATTGTGGGCAATTTAGCATGGCCAATTCACCTGACCTGCACGTATTTGGACTGTGGGACGAAACTGAAGCACCCGGAAGAAACCCACACAGACACGGGGAGAATGTGCAAACTCCACACAGACAGTCGCCCAAAGGTAGAATCGAACCCGGGTCCCACTGAGCCACCGTGCTGCCCCGTAGAGTATGAGAAAAGGTGCAACTATAAATGGGGTAGAACACAGCAAAATGGGTGCACATGGGCAAGTGTTATTAAAGGTAGCAGGACAGTGGAGAGCACAGTTAACAAAGCACAGAGTTCTGAGGATATAATAATAATGAATAAAGTATCAAAACAGGGTTATGTTAAGCCTGTATAAAATACATTAAGCCTTAGCTGGAGTATTTTATACATTTCAGGAAGAATGGAAAAGGATTAGAGTGAGTGCAGAAGTGGTTTAAAAGAATGGTTCCACAGATAAGGAACTTCAGTTATCAGTACAGATTGGAGAAATTGGAATGTACTGTCTGAGAGTGTGGTGGAGGTAGGCTCACTCCAACAGTTAGGGTCTTTTGATTTGATTTACTGTTGTTACATGTACCTAAGTACAGTGAAAAGTTTTGTTTTGCCAGCAGTACAGTCAGATCATAAAGAACAAGGAAATACAGATCATAGGGTGCTTAGACAGGGCAAGACATACAAGGTTACACTGCACAGGAGGTGCACAAATGAAATCAATGTTAGATTTGAAGTTAAAGAGGTCCATTCAACAGTCAACAGCAGGGAAGAAGCTGTTCTCAAATCTGTTGGTGCGTGTGTTCAAGTTTCTGTATCTTCTGCCTAATGGAAGAGTTTGGAAGAGATTATAACCGGGGTGGGAGGAGTCTTTGATGATGTCGGCTGCCATTCACAACAATGGAGTCCATGGATGGGAGGTTGGCTGCCGTGACAGTCTGGGCTGTGCACACCACCTACTGTAGTTCCTTATGGTCCTGGGTAGAGCAGTTGCTGTACCAGGCCGTTATGCACCCGGATAGAATGCTCTCTATGGTGCATCTGTAAAAGTTGGGGAGGGTCCTTATGGACATGCTGAATTTCCTAA
>NC_057721.1:85011255-85011396 GCF_004010195.1 Chiloscyllium plagiosum | reverse complement strand
AATTATCGTGGAGGAGGTGCTGTTGTATATCTTCACTGATTGTAGTCAGTGGGTCAGGAAGCTGAGGATCCAGTTACAGAGGGCAGAGCCGAGCCCGAGGTAGCAGAGTTTTGAGTTTGATCTGGAAGGGATATGATATTG
>NC_057721.1:85008065-85010755 GCF_004010195.1 Chiloscyllium plagiosum | reverse complement strand
GCCAACCAACTTTCAATCCAAGTTAGTACCTTGACCCACACACTACAGAACAAAACAGAAATCCAATGAGGCTCCTCTTGCATTCAACAAGGTCAGGCTGATCTTAACGCACTGTCAAGCCATTTCAAATTCTTCAAAAGCCCATAGAATATCAGCCAGTCACACCCACCATTCCCAACACCAAGGAGTACACAACAATGAGACTAGGGAATAAATTAGAAAACAGCAAGACAGATAACATCATAATAAGAAAAGCACTAGCACCTGAAGAAGTAGTGAGGCTCTGAAAGCTTGTAATTTCAAATAAACCTGTTGGACTATAACCTTGTGTCGTGCGATTTTTGATAATGAGAAGGAGGAACAGGAATATGTAGCACGCTCCCTTCAACCTGTTCATTCATTTAAGGCCATGAGGTATGCACATGGGGTTGTAGAACAGTACAGGATTCTTGTGATCACCACCATGACTAATCCTAGCTTGTATTTAACTAGCAGAATTTAAACTTTCCAGCTGCAATGGTGGGATTTAAAGCTAGCTCCAGGTTGTTCATCTAAACCTCTGGATTAGGCAACCTTTATGCTACTGTACACCTTGAATTGTTTCAATGAGAGATGTTTGCACAAGTGCCAGGCAGTGATCAGCTCCAAGCAGTTTAGAACGAATGGCACCAACAGCACTGACTACATCACAATTAATATCCTGGAGCTAACCATATAAAAGGCAGTTACAGTTACAACATTGAAAAGACATTTGGATAAGGACAAGAAGAAGAAATGTTTGGAGGGACATGGGCCAAGTGCAGGCAGGTGGATTAGTTGAGTTTGGGATTATAGCCAATGTGTATCAGTAGGACTGAAGGGTCTGTTTCCATGTTGTATGACACTATAACTCTAACTATTTCTATTCCTTTTTCTCACCTATAGTCACTTTGGTCTCTTTTTGGCTTTGTACAGTAGCAAGAAAGTTGCCTAATCCAGAGGCTTAGGTGAACAACCCAGAGCTAACTTGAATTCCGACCATTGCAGCCAGGAAGTTTCAATTCTGTTGTCTTTAACCACTTCCTACGGTAGTTAGTTCCATATTCTATTGCTCAGAAATTTCCCCTGTTTCAAAAGTGAAACTATTTCTAGCTACAAGAGCAGGTCAGAGGCTCGTAACTCACCTCCTGACTCCCCAAGCCTGTCCACAAGGTATGCATCAGGAGTGTGATGGAATACTCCCACTTGCCTGGATGGGTCCACTCCAGCAAAATTCTAGAAGCTTGACACCATCCAGAACAAAGCAGCCCGATTGATTGGCACCACATCCACAAGCATCCGCTCCCTCCACCATCAACACTCAGTAGCAGCAGTGTGTACTCTCCATTAGATGCATTGCAGAAATTCACGAAGCTTTGGAAGAATATAGGGAATGTACAACCAATCTGAAACGAGGAATGAAGAGGGCTAAAAGAGGTCATGAGATATCTTTAGCTAAAAGGGTTAAGGAAAAGGAACAAGAGGGTAACTAGGGAAAGGGTTGGCCCAATCAAGGATATAGGAGGAAAGATATGCATGAAGTCAGAGAAAATGGGTGAGATTCCTAATGAGTATTTTGCATTGGTATTCACCAAGGAGATGGATATGGCGGATGTTGTGGTTAGGGGTAGATCTTTGATTACTCTAGGTCAAGTCAGCACAAGGAGGGAGGAAGTGTTAGGTATTCTAAAAGGCATTAAGGTGGACAAGTCCCCAGGACCAGATGGGATCTATCCCAGGTTACTAAGGGACACAAGAGAGGAAATAGCTGGGGCTTTAACAGATATCTTTGCAGCATCCTTGAAAACGGGGGAGGTCCCACAGGACTGGAGAATTACTATTGTTGTCCCCTTGTTTAAGGAGGGTAGCAGGGATAATCCAGGTAATTACAGACCTATGAGCCTGACGCCAGTGGTAGGGAAACTACTGGAGAAGATACTAAGGGATAGGATATATATTCATTTGGAAGAAAATGGGCTTATCAGTGATAGCACAGTTTTGTGCAGGGAAGGTCATGCCTTGCAAACCTAATAGAATTCTTTACAAGGTGACAAAGTTGATTGATGGGGGAAGAGATGTGGATGTCATATACATAGACTTTAGTAATGTATTTGATAAGGTTCCCCATGGAAGGCTGATGAAGAAGATGAAGCCGCATGGGGTCCAGGGTGTTCCACCTAGATGGATAGAAAACTGGTTGGGCAACAGGAGACAGAGTAGTGGTGGAAGGGAGCTTCTCAAAATGGAGACCTGTGACCAGTGGTGTCCCACAGGGATCCGTGCTAGGACCATTGTTGTTTGCGTTTTACGTAAATGATTTGCAGGAAGGTGTAGGTTGCCTCATTAGCAAGTTTGTAGATGACACTAACATTGGTGGAGTAGCAGATAGTGAAAGGGTGTGTCAGAGAATACAGCAGATTATAGATAGATTGGAGAGTTGGGCAGAGAAATGGCTGATGGAGTTCAATCCAGATAAATGTGAGGTGATAAGACCATAAGACATAGGAGTGGAAGTAAGGCCATTCGGCCCATCGAGTCCACTCCGCCATTCAATCATGGCTGATGCGCATTTCAGCTCCACTTACCAGCGTTCTCCCCGTAGCTCTTAATTCCTCGAGACAACAAGAATCTATCAATCTCGGCCTTGAAGTGGACTTCATTGAGTTGTAGAA
>NC_057721.1:84993676-85008034 GCF_004010195.1 Chiloscyllium plagiosum | reverse complement strand
CATATGTTAGACCTGTCATTTCAGGGATCATCCGTGTGAATCTCCGCTGGACACTTTCCAGTGCCAGTATGTCCTTCCTGAGGTGTGGGGACCAAAACTGGACACAGTACTCCAAATGGGGCCTAACCAGAGTTTTATAAAGTCTTAGTAGTACATCTCTGCTTTTGTATTCCAACCCTCTTGAGATAAGAGACAACATTGCATTCGCTTTCTTAATCACGGACTCAACCTGCATGTTTACCTTTAGAGAATCCTCGACTAGCACTCCCAGATCCCTTTGTGCTTTGGCTTTATTAATTTTCTCACCATTTAGAAAGTAGTCTATGCTTTTATTCTTTTTGCCAAAGTGCAAGACCTCGCACTTGCTCACGTTAAATTCCATCAGCCATTTCCTGGACCACTCTCCCAACCTGTCGAGATCCTTCTGTAGCCTCCCCACTTCCTCAGTACTACCTGCCTGTCCACCTAACTTCGTATCATCGGCAAACTTCGCTAGAATGCCCCCGGTTCCCTCATCCAAATCATTAATATATAATGCATTTTGGAAGATGTATTCAAGAGCAAACTATTCCGTAAATGGAAAAGCCTTGGGGAAAGTTAATGTACAGAGGGATCTGGATGTTCAGGTCCATTGTTCCCTGAAGGTGGCAATGCAGGTCATTAGGGTGGTCAAGGAGGCATATGGCATGCTTTCCTTCATCGGATGGGGTACTGAGTACAAGAGTTGGCAGGTCATGTTACAGTTGTATAAGACTTTGGTTCGGCCTCATTTGTAATACTGCGTACAGTTCTAGTTGCCACATTACCAGAAGGATGTGAATGCTTTGGAGAGGGTGCAGAGGAAGTTCACCAGGATGTTTCCTGGTAAGGACGATGCTAGTTATGAGGAGAGGTTCAGTAGATTAGGATTATTTTCATTAGAAAGGAGGAGGTTGAGGGCCTACAAAATCACAAGAGGTGTAGATAGGGTGAATAGCAAGAAACATTTTCACAGAGCAGAGGAATTACTAAGGGTCAGGAGTTCAAAGTCAGAGGGAAAAGGTTTAGGGGAGATATATGTGGAAAGCTCTTCACGCAGAGGGTGGCGGGTGCCAGGAACGCATTGCCAGCGGAGGTGATAGGCGCGGGCACGGTAACATCATTTAAGGTGTATCTAGACAGATACATAAAAGGGCACGGAGCAGAGGGACACAGATCCTGAGAAAATAGGCGGCAGGTTTAGACAGAGGATCTGGATCGGCGCAGACTTAGTGGGCCGAAGATCCTGTTTCTGCACTGTAATGTTCTTTGTTCACCAAAGATCCTCAGACAGCACCTTCCAAACCCATGACCACTTCCATCTATCAGGGCAAGAGCAGTATATTGCTGGGAACACCAAACCCTGCGAGTTTCCCTCCAAGCCACTCACCATCCTGACTTGGAAATATACAGTTGGTTCTACTATAATGTGCGTTTCTTCAACGCAAATTGCCTTAACGCGATTGAAAAACTTAGACTGTTATTTGCAGAATCCGAACTTTCCTCCCTGGATTGATGATAATACTATTCCGGACCCATTCAGTTAAATGGCGCAGTTATTGTGTGACTTTCTTATAACAGGAGACTGCGTGAGAAAGGAACTGTCGTGTTATCTCAGAACCGACTGCATCACCTTTTCTTCTTAAGGAATTCCCTCCTTAAGGGCACCGTAGATCCATCCATATGAGATGGACCGCAGAGGTTCAAGGCAGCAGCTCACCATCACCTTCTCAAGGGGGAAGTTTGGGATGGCTAATAATTGCTGGCCCAGCCAGGAACACACACATTCTGTGAATTAATATTTTTTAAAAATGTAAGGATGTAGATGCAGTGGAAGCAGTCAGGAAAGGGTTGACAAGACCAATGTCTGGACTGAGGGGGTTGCCCTGTGAGGAAAGACTGTACAGGCCTGGCTCATTTCCACTGATGTTTATAAGAGCAGGAGGCAATTTGTTTGAACTGTACAAGATCATGCGGAGTCTCGACAGTGTAGATAGGGGTATTGTTTACAAACTGGGACTGCACACCTGAAACAGAGATTAGGTGATTTCTTTGCTTCCTCTGAGTTGAGTGTCTTTGGAACTCTCTTCCTGAGAAGGTGGTGGAAAGGGAGCCCTGGAATATTTTTGAGTGGTTCTTAATAAGCAAATGGAGTGTAAGGTTAGCTGTGGTAACAGAGCAGCCATGATCTTATTGAATAGCAGAATAGGCTCGAAGGGCTGAATGGCCCACTCCATGTTTGCATGTACGTTCATATACAAGATGAAAATCAATACAGCACGGGAACGAGTGACTGGGAGCAAACAGACAGTGCTAAGATATGAATACCACACTTATCTCTCCCTTTTCCATCCCCCTGACAACTGTCGCTCTCACTTAGCAGAGTCTTGTGTCCAGCACTGGTGTTCTGGAGGAGGTGTTCCAACCTCCTCCTCAGATTTGGAAGGTCAGATTTAAACTGGTGCAGAGTCTTTTCTCTGGTGGTCCTATAATCAAATAGGAACTGGAAGAGTGTAGTATCTAGTGAGCTGTGGGCTGTTTGTTTAAGCCTGTCTTCAAAGTTTGGACTGGATGGTATGGAGATGTCCTTATATGTCCAATACCATTCGACTTTAGGAAATAGTCAACATCCTAGCTTGTAAACATTTCCGGGGGGTTCTTGTGTGATATTAAAGAGTTAACTTGATCTGCTGACCTGTAGGAAATTGGAGGTCCCAAGGCTAGGGTGGATTGCCTCTGACATACAGATAGGTGGTAAGAAATTTACATTATCCTCTCCTATTATTCAGAGCCATTTACAAGACCATCTCTTTGCCATTCAAAAGCCTATTTACATGGTCATTCCCTATTCAGAAATTAATAAGAACATTACAGTTGGAATTTCACTACTCCCTGCAGTTAAAAAAACATACAATGCACACCAGACCTGGCCATTAAAAGAGGATTCGCATTACATTGTTTCTGGAGATGATGTGGTCACTGCATCGTGTCCTGAGTGACATGTGACTGTGAGGGA
This sequence comes from Chiloscyllium plagiosum, assembly GCF_004010195.1. Taxonomy (NCBI): domain Eukaryota; kingdom Metazoa; phylum Chordata; class Chondrichthyes; order Orectolobiformes; family Hemiscylliidae; genus Chiloscyllium; species Chiloscyllium plagiosum. The sequence goes on along the minus strand of NC_057721.1, from coordinate 85,005,000 downwards.
GTGACTGGGGTTGTCTTGTGAGCATTACGGACTGTGATGTAAAGATTTTGTATTAAGGAAGGATTGTTTTCTTTGTTCAGAGAGCGCTTCCCTGGACACGCCTCACATACATGGTTTCTACAGTGCTTGCATTGTACTGTGCTGAATAAAATGTTGCTTGTTCACAGAAGTTGGTGTGTTGCAGTTGCATCAAGTGCATAAGAACCTCAGGAAAAAAGAATTTAACACTTGCACTGCAAAAGATGCATATATTTTTTTACCATCACTGTCTCCTTGCACCTCCAGCCACTTTGAGTGGGCTTCCACAATGGCTAAGAACATTAAGCCCATGAAAGGACCTACACAGTTGATGTGTAACTGAGTTCAGGGTTTACCCAGCCATTCCCAGAAACGTGGGGAAGTTGCTGGCTGTATTTTTCTACTTTTGGCACTCTGAGCACTCCCTCACCAACTCAGCAATGTCTGCATCCAATCTTGGCCATCAGACATAACTTAGTCATACAGAATGGAAACAGACCCTTCAGACCAATCAGTTTATACCAACCTTGGTCCCCAAACTAAACTATATCCTCCCAACCTTTCCTATTCATGTGCTATTTATTTATGCTCCACTGTTTTGAATGCTCCCATCCTAGGGAAAAGACCTTTGCTATTCACCTTAACTATATCCCTCATAATTTTATAAACCTCTCTAAGGACATCCCTCAACCTCCCATACTCCAGTGAAAAAAAAGTCCGAGATTATCCAACAAATTTTTATGTCTCAAACCCCGTCCATTCTTAGCAATATTTTGGTAAATCTTTCCGAACTTTCTCCAGTTTGACAATATCCTTCCTGTAACAGAATGACCAGAACTGCTCACAGTACTCCAGAAGAGTACTCCTCACCAACATCCTGTAAAACTTCAATATGACATCCCAACTGCTATACTGAAAGTCCTGAGCAATGAAGGCAAATGTGCTGAACACTTTAACATCTTTATTTTGGAAACCCATCGATGACCCTGGTGGATTTCAGCCAGTACCTGGTGACCACTTTTGCTCAAGAAAATCACTCTTGCTCCCCATAATAATATGCCAACCCCAACAGTGATCTGGTCTCTCTGGGTCCAAAAGGTTTTAATTCTATTTGAGACGGTTCTGTGGATCCCCTCCCCATCACCACCAGCTGTTTCAGTTTTGCCAGGACCGGATCTTTCAGCATTCAAAGTCTGATATTATCAGCTGTAACTGAAAGTGTGTCCAAACAATTTAAAACCATTACGGTGCTGGCACTGCCGGTGGTGTATCTGCATGCACAAGGCGGTTCAATACATCCGCATTTGCCATTTGGCCTCCTGGACAGTGCTCCGATTTGTAATCACTCAGCATTAGTTTCAGGCCAAATTCAGCAATGGGCTCTATGGGCAGCACTGTAGACCTAACAAGAGGTTTGTGGTCCATTATTATGATAAGTTTAAGTCTGTAAAGGTATAGGAGGAACAATCTAACTTGAAATCTGACTGTGAAGCCTTCCTTTTCTATCTGGGAGTATTTACGTTCTGTATTAGCCAAAGTCCTGTATACATACGCCATTGGGCATTCCCCTCTACTGGGCTACTTCTGAGATAATACTACCCCGATGCCAAATGGGGAGGCATTGAATGTCATTACCAGATCTGGCCTGGGCGCACAGTGTGCCAACATTGCACAGGATAATAACTGTTTCTTCACTTCCTGAAAGTTGTGGTGCGGCTGTGCAAACATTTCCAAGGCTGACTCTTTCTTAAGGGTTGACGCAAAAGTGCCAGGATGGAGTTAATTATGAACTTTCTGTAATAATTTACCAACCCAAGGAATGGCCTAAACTCCAATACAGAGCTGTGGGCCAGGACAGCTTTGATCGCTCTCACTTTATTTTCCAACAGATGTAACCCAGTCTTGTCCACTCTGTAGCTCAAGGAGATCACTTGGAACACCTGGAACACAAATTTATTTCCTTCCAAGGTGGACACTAACCTGGGAGAAACGTTGAAAGACTATGTCCAAGTGCTCCTTATTGGTCTTCCTTGTTATTAGCAAGCCATCTAGATAAATGGGTACCTGGCATGGACCTTGCAAAATATTCTCCTGAAAAATTGCACAGGCTGACGATACCCCATGTGGCATTAGTGTATTAGTACAAACCCTTATGGGTATTAACTGTAGCATGGCTCATGGCCAGCTTTGTGAAGGACAGCCCCCTTGTCAGCTTTACCTATAAATCCTCAATGAGAAGGATTGGGTATTTATCCAGCGGCAAAAAGTAGTTTATTATTTGTTTAAAATCCCCACAAAGGCTAACCGACCCATCAGGCTTCAAAGTCAGTATGACCAGCGCAGCCCATTCCCTAAACTGGATTGGTTTGATGATTCCATCGCTTTCCAGCTTTCTGATTTCTGTCTCTACTTTTGCCTGTAAGGCAAATGGCACTGGTTGGGCCTTGCAGAATCATGGGATTGCTTCCTGGTCAACATGCAAGATGGTCCTGGCCCCTTTGATAGTCCCTAGACCTTCCTGAAAATCTTCAGGGTATTGGTTAGAACTTCACTCAGGCAGCCATTTTCTAACTAAAAATGTTGAGCCAATCGTGGTGAACCTTTCTGAACCAATTTCACCCCATCAGGCTTGGGCCCAAGCCTTTTACTACAGTCAGTGGGAACTGAACTAGCTGTTTCTCATAAGAGACTGGAACCAAAGTTGTATCCTTAATCTGTAAAGGTTCCCCAGTACAGGTTCTCAGTCTAGACAAGATCTTGCTCAAACTCAAGGGTTGGAGTCCAGAGTGGAACTATTTTGCTGTCTTGTGTCTGCATATGGATAGCAACAATAATGGCTTACAGTCCTGGATCCTGGAGAAAATGTTAACCGTTTGGCTGAGGCTTGGCTTTGTTTTAGGGTTTTGCTGTGGGCTGACCGAGAGTCCCTCTGTTCAGGATATGTCCTGAGTGAGGCTGTGTAATTACCTTCACTCAAGTGGTGTTCCCCAAGCTCAATCAGACTGGTGAGGGGGTCCACTTCCATCAGAACACCCTGTACCTCATCTGCTCCACTTGCCACACTTTCCAGTGATAAAGCCAGTTGTAGTGCCTGTTAAAATCCAGCTGGGCTTCAGCTAGGAGGCACTTTTGCATGGCTACATCATTAACCCCACTCTTGTCACAGAGGCCAGTAACCCCTCAACAAAACATCCTCAATTTACACCTGGAGAGCCCTTGACACTGATCCAGCTCCCTCACAGCCTGTTCTTAGACTGAACAAGATGTCTGACATGTCTGTTTATATCTGTCAGCCAGGGCTCCCTGATTGGGGCTGTTAGTCTGACCCAATCAGGGAACTCATACATTATGAAATCCACCTGGCTGATCTCATTACATTCACTATACGTACTTTCTGGATGATATGAAGTTAAATATAGTGGCTGCCCAAAGAGACCTGGGGGCTCAGGAGCATAGATCTTTGAAATGTCACAAACAGGTACAGATAATAATCGATGAAGCTAATGGAATGCTGCCCTTTATATCCAGAAGACTGGAGTACAAGGATGCGGAAGTTATGCTGCAGCTATACAAAACCCAGGTTAGACCCCACTGGGAACAGAGGGTAGATCTGGGCACCACACTTTAGGAAGGATAGACTGGCCTTGAAGGTAGGTTTACCAGAATAATAACTGGACTTCAGGGGTTAGGTTATGAGGAGAGATTATATAAATTAGGTCTGTTTTCTCTCAAACTTAGAAGGTACAGGAGTGATCTGATCAAAGTCTTCAAGATATTAACAGGAATAAAACAGGGTAGAGAAAGATAAAGTATTTCCTCTGGTTGGGGATTCTAGAACTAGGGGCATAGCTGCAGTAGTCAGGCCAGACCATTCAGGAGGGATGTTAGGAATTACTTCCACACACAAAGGGTTAGAGGGGTTTGGAGCTCTCTTCCACAACGTATTCTTTTTTCCAAAGTGCAAGACTTTGCATTTGCTCACATTGAGTTTCGTCAGCCATTTCCTGGACCACTCTCCTAAACTGTCTAAATCTTACTGCAGCCTCCCCACCCCCTCAGTACTACCTGTCTGTCGGTCTAACTTCGTATCATCGGTGAATTTCGCCAGAATGCCCCCAGTCCCTTCATCGACAGATCACTGAAGTTGGCAGCACAGGTAGGTAAGATCGTAAAAAAAGGCGGGCATTCTTGCCTTTGTTAGAAGGGGCACCAAGTGTAAGGATTGACAAGTTTGTTGTAGCTTTACAGAACTTTAGCTCGGCCACACTTGGAATATTGCTCTGGACACCACACTGGCAGAAGAATGTGGATGTCTTGGACAGGGTACAGAAAAGGTTCACCAGGATGTTGCCTGGCATGGAGGATTTTAGTTATGAAGTAAAGTTGGATAAATTGGGTTTGTTTTCACTGGAAGACAGGAGGTTGAAGGGCAATCTAATAGCAGTTTATAAGATTGTGAATGACCATGAATAGAGATCTCTTCCCAAAGCGCAGGGATCAATTACAAGGAGACATGGATTCAATGTTCAGGAAGAAAGTTTAAAAGAAATGTATGAGGTGCGTTTTTCACACAAAGGGTGATGAGTGCCTGGAATGCGTTCCAGAGGTGGTGGTGGTGGAAGCAGACACAATAGCAGCATTCATGAAGCACCTGGATGGATACATGAATAGGAAGGGAATAGAGGGATACGGATCCTGTAAGGGAAGGCAGTTTTAGTATGGAAGAGGAAAATGTGTCAGTGCAGGCTTGGAGGGCCGAAGGGCCTGTTCCTCTGCTGTACTGTTCTTTGTTCTTTAAACACCTCAAGATCCCACTGTTCCTCTGAGCTTCCTTGTGTCCTGCCATTCACAGTATTCCACTGTTTCTATATTACTTCTTTATCTACACTAAACTTCATTTGCTACTGAATCACCCAGTCTCCAAGTTTTCTCTTTGTATTTTGTGTTCTTCTATGTTAGCTATGCTCCCCAAATTGGTATCAATTGCTCAACTTTATACTTAGTTAGATTTATAAAACAGATTTTGTTAATTTAAATGATGTAAACCAGTTGGTTCAACACAGATCCTTATGGAAGAGTTTATTTTGCATTCTCTCTAGGACGTCAATGTCACTGACTGGGCCAGCATTTATTACCAATCTCGAACTGCCCTTGGACAGAGTACCTTGGTTGACCATTTCAGTTAAGTTTCCTGAAGCACATTTGTGAACCCCATGGATTTTTACAACAGTCAATGATAGTTTAGTCATTGCCCACCACTACAAAGACTAGCTTTGAATTCCAGATTTGTTAAATGAATTTAAATTGACCCATGTGCCCACAGCATTATCTTGCATCTCTGGATGACGAGTCCAGTGGCAATGCCACTTTGCTACTGCCCTGTTTTCTTCAATCACTGCTCTTTTTGGAGTTTAGCCAATTTGCTATCAATTCAGTACCTCTCCTAACAACTTTGTGTGCTACATTATTGAGGACTTAATGACATCCACTTTTGTTCATTTTGTGAACATTTCTATAAGATTATTAAGCAGAACCGAGCTTTTGAGAATCCTGATATTTTAAATGATATTATGTGTCTTTCTCCCCTCTCAGTACAGGTTACAGAATTGTTCCTATCACTGACATTAAGCTGACTGGTCTACATTTCCTAAGTCTTACCCAAACCCCTCTTATCCTTTTCGTGCTATAGTGAAAACAATCCCAGCTTCTCCAGTCTCCCTATTATTTTGTAGTATTTACCACAACAACATTGCATTTGCAGCAATTCATCTTTTGAATAAGTTAACAATCCTGTACATTTTTCTTTAAGTACTTTCTCAACTTGTCCTGACACACTCTGGGCCCTCTTTCAAATTGTACCTTTCGTTTTGCCTCTCCTTCAGTTGTTCAGCTTTCAGCACAGTCTATGCTGCTGCTAATGCTCCACACTGCTCTGAGGGAAAGGAATCTGTTACATCTCTGCCCATTTCACCAGCGTAGCTACGCCTTCTGAAACACTTTCATTATTTACTGCATTTCTGAGTTTTCTATCATTTGCAGATTTTGAACGTTTTACCCTACATTATCAATCTGAAGTTGACAATGCAAGTCAAAAGGAGAAACATTCCAGAAATCAGAGCCAGGACTACTTCCAAAGACAACTGCTTACCACCAACCACTCTACAGAGTTAACATTTCAGGCTGAAGACGATATATTACAAGTCATCGAGTCTGTCTGTTACATTAAGAATTCGGAAAAGTTATTCAAATAACTTTTGCCTTTAACAAAATCAGTGCTGATTTTCATTTGCCAACTCATTTCATTCCAAACACCAATCAACTGGGAGCCAGACTGGGCACATCAGCTGTAAAACATGCAAACACACACACAATCAGCTCAAGAAACCAGCAATGCTGATGGTGAGCTGGTTACCAAGCAACATTGCACTCCAGAGTGACAGGACTGTGGAAGGATGCAATCAAACAAAACATGACTGCACCTCAGGGAGACACAAGATGAACATTACACCCTCAGAGGTCATACTTACAGAAAGCTCTGTGAATGTTTGCAATTGCTGATCCACACTGATCTCAAAGAACAGCACAGCAGCTTAGAGAGGCTAAACTGCCTCCTCTTGTATCAGGAACAGTGCATTAGGCTAGTTAAACAACCAGAGGAAAATCACACAAGCCACTGAACTCAGACCAGGAAAGGCAGTACACCCACTCCCACAGAGACTTCTGAACAAACACTAACGTACTGTGTGATAACCGAAAGTTTACACCGAGAGCACAATAAAACCCACAACTGCAGGAAATAAAGTGAGAGCTGCCTGAGAATGACAGTGCTGATATAGCTGACCTCTAGCATCAATGTACACTTACACATATTTGAAAAGCACGTGTTCTCTTGTGGCAAGTGGGCAATCTAATTTTAATATATGCACTGAGTCCAAAGTCCCACTTGCAAGTGAGTGCATAACCCCTACACAAACACGGTGGCTCAGTGGTTAGCACTGCTGCTTCACAGCACCAGGAGCCAAGATTCAATTCCAGCCTTGGGTGTCTGTGTGGAGTTTGCACATTCTCCCCAAGTCTGAGTTTCCTCTGGTGCTCTGGTTTGCTCCCACAGTCCAGAGATGGCTAATCCACGTAACTTGTACATGTTAAACTTCCCAGTGTCCAGGGATGTGTAGGTTAGGTGGGTTAGCCATGGGAAATGTGGGGTTACAGATATAACATAGGGGATAGGTCTGGGTGGGATACTCTCAGGGTCAGTAAGGACTCAATGGGCCAAATGGTCTGCTTCCACACTGTAGGGATTCTATGATTCTGACTGAGTGCACCCAGTCAGTTGTCCTGTCCCACTACAGTATGTATGTGCTCACGGTACAAGGACTAGATAAAGGCCAATGCATGAACAGAACTCTGAGGGAGGGGGAGCTTACCTAAACAGCTCAAGGTATCTGTAAAAATAATATCCCCGTTGTCACTCACATCACCAAGCAACAAGGATACCAAATAGTGAGGCTGTTCAGACAGCCTGCACACCCTCCTATACAGAGACAGGAGGTATTAGCTGCACTGGGTATAAACAGGTGTGTGCGCACACACGGCTTTTTGATCTTTAAAAAGACCTTTGATCTGAAATGATGATAGATCGGCAAAGGCTGATGCATAAAGGGACCTGGGTCTCCTTGTAAACTGGTCACTGAAAGCAAATAGGCAGGTGCAGCAAACTGTCAGGAAGGCAAATAATATGGTGGACTTCATTGCAAGAGGACTTGAGTTCAGCAGTAATGATGCCTTACAACATCCAGGCAGGGCTTTGGTGAGGTCACCTTGAATACTATGCAGTTTGGGTCACCTTACCCAAGAGAAGAATAATTTACCATTAAGGGAGCGCAGAAAAAGTTCATCAGACTGATTTCAGGGATGGCAGCTGTATCATGTGGGGACAGATTGGGTCAACTGAGCACTTATTGAAAAAAATGAGAGGGGATCTCACTGAAACATAACATTCTGAGACTGGTGGACAGACGGGGATAATGTTTCCCTGGCAAGGCGCTCTCACTCTCAAGATATGCATTTGACCACAGAAGGTGGTGAACCTGTGGAATTCTCAACTGAGGAGGGAAGCCACTGAATAAGGTACAAATAGAATTCTAGAGACTTAAAGGGGTATGTGAGTGAGGGGGTGAAGAGGAGGGTATTGAGACAGAGGTTCAGCCATGATCATTTGAGTGTACAGCAGGCTCAATGGATTGGAACTATCTGCTCCTGTTCTTCTTTTTGCCACTGCTGCGGTTCCAGCTGTTCCCCTCAACTGATTGAGCCAAGTCCAGCAGAGGTAGACAGCAATAAAGGCAGAGAATGCTGAAGAAACTCAGTGGGTCTGGCAGCATCTGTGGGAAGAGAAACTGAGGTCACATTCTGAATCCAGTATGATTCTTCTTCAGAACTGACGGGAACCGGAAACTGACCAAAAGGCAAAGGAAGTGTTCTTGGTAACAGTGGAAAATAAAGATCTAAAACAAGTGTTAATGCTAAGTGTTAACAGCAGAAAAGAGATCAGCTCTCCTGATAGCAAATACACGCAAACGAGATACTGAGCGGTGGAGCTGTGAGGAGATTTAATCAAAACATTGGGACTTGGCTGGGATTCTGCAGCAGACTGAGGACAGAAATCGGAGCACAACAGAAAGGTGGTGTGTGGAAATGGCAGGGTAGGTAGAAGGTCATTCCAGACTCAAAATGTTAATTGTCACTCTCTCCACTGCCATAGCCAGACCTGCTGAGTTTCTCCAGGACTTTGTTTTTATTTTAAGACTTCCAGTATCCACAATATTTTGGTTTTATTAGACAGGGACTGCAGTTGACCAGATGACGATGAACCATGCTATGCCCTTGTTCAGCATTGTGCCAATTTTTAGCCTTGCCAGATTATCGTGTGGCCACAATGGAGAGAGAGAGAGAGACATTAGCCAAGGACAAATATTGACGTGTGAATCAGGAGGCATGAAGTCATTCTGATGTCAGGACAAGGTAAGATGAGGGATATGAGCAACAGCAATCTTCATTAACTAAAGGACATTTGAGCAGACACTGAACATATCACACGAGAAGCTGTGCATTCACACAGTGACAGTATCGATTATATAACAGTTTTCTTTTCTCCAAAGTAATTTGAAAAGGCCATCTGACAACATCAGTCACCGAGCTCACTCACAGAGCGCCACGTTAACACTGGCCTTTGGACAAAGCATAGACGCGTTGGTATCATTCGACAGTCAACCTCTGGACTTTCATCCATCAGCTGATCAGTTGATGAGGATGAAGGGCACAGGGAGAGTACATGAGTCATGGTAAAACTGACACACCACCGCATATGTACACCACTTCAAATAAATCCCAAACTAAAGCTCAGCAGTTGCTGCTGCTCTCAGTCCCATGAGCAACCAACAGAACTGTTTCTTTGAAAAAAAGGTAAGCATTTTTCAGAGACCACAGCTTGCAGAATTTTATCGACAGTAGCTCCTGGATCCACGAGCATCCGATGAAAGTGTGATACCTTGGCTAAGGATACTACCAGTGTGAGACTTGTTCACAACCAGTACTGTCCCCAGGTGCCGCTACAAAATGACAGACATGTTTCTCAGTACCGTACTCCAGTGTTATACAGCGACAGAATTGTCCTCACCAGTACCGTACCCCAGTGTTATACAGTGACAGAATTGTCCCCACCAGTACTGTACCCCAGTGTTATACAGAGACAGATCTGCCCCCCACCAGTACTGTACACCAGTGTTATACAGAGACAGACCTGTCCCCACCAGTACTGTACACCAGTGTTATACAGCGACAGAATTGTCCCCACCAGTACTGTACCCCAGTGTTATACAGTGACAGAATTGTCCCCACCAGTACTGTACCCCAGTGTTATACAGAGACAGACCTGTCCCCACCAGTACTGTACCCATGTTATACAGTGACAGATCTGCCTCCCACCAGTACTATACCCCAGTGTTATAGTGACAGATCTGCCCCCCACCAGTACTGTACCCCAGTGTTATAGTGACAGATCTGCCCCCCGTACTGTACCCCAGTGTTACACAGTGACAGACCTGACCCCACCAGTACTGTACCCCAGTGTTATTCAGCGACAGACATGTCCCCACCAGTACTGTACCTCAGTGTTGTACAGAGACAGACCCGTCCCCACCAGTACTGTACCCCAGCGTTATACAGAGACAGACCCGTCCACACCAGTACTGTGCCCAGTGTTATTCAGCGACATACATGTCCCCACCAGCACTGTACCCCAGTGTTATACAGAGACAGACGCGTCCCCACCAGTACTGTACCCCAGTGTTATAGTGACAGACATCGCCCCACCAGTACTGTACCCCAGTGTAATACAGTGACAGATCTCCCCCCACCAGTACTGTACACCAGTGTTATACAGTGACAGACCTGTCCCCATCAGAACTGTACCCCAGCGTAATACAGTGACAGACCTGTCCCCACCAGTACTGTACACCAGTGTTATACAGTGACAGAACTGTCCTCGCCGATACTGTACCCCAGTGTTATACAGTGACAGACCTGTCCCCACCTGTACTGTACCCCAGTGTAATAGAGACAGACCTGTCCCCACCAATACTGTATCGCAGTATTACACAGTGACAGAACTGTCCCCACCAGTACTGTATCGCAGTATTACACAGTGACAGATCTGCCCCCCACCAGTACTGTACCCCAGTGTTACACAGTGACAGACCTGACCCCACCAGTACTGTACCCCAGTGTTATTCAGCGACAGACATGTCCCCACCAGTACTGTACCTCAGTGTTGTACAGAGACAGACCCGTCCCCACCAGTACTGTACCCCAGCGTTATACAGAGACAGACCCGTCCACACCAGTACTGTGCCCAGTGTTATTCAGCGACATACATGTCCCCACCAGTACTGTACCCCAGTGTTATACAGAGACAGACCTGTCCCCACCAGTACTGTACCCCAGTGTTTTACAGAGACAGACCTTTCCCCACCAGTACTGTACACCAGTGTTATACAGAGACAGACCCGTCCCAATCAGAACTGTACCCCAGTGTAATACAGTGACAGACCTGTCCCCACCAGTACTGTACACCAGTGTTATACAGTGACAGATCTGCCCCCCACCAGTACTGTAACCCAGTGTTATAGTGACAGATCTGCCCCCACCAGCACTGTACCCCAGTGTTATACAGTGACAGATCTGCCCCCAACAGCACTGTACCCCAGTGTTATACAGTGACAGATCTGCCCCCCACCAGTACTTAC